>NC_089855.1:18846218-19148218 GCF_036373705.1 Amia ocellicauda
TCCAGGGTATAACTTTACAATACTTATGTTCATGACACTAAAGTTATCAATGCCATGGTATGGACATTTGTACATCAATAAATATACACAGCAAATAAAAAACTATTGCAATTCAAATTGGAAAATATGTCTAAATAATATAAGTAAGCACAGGAACTAAAGTTCAACATCTGCAAAAAACTCTGAATAGTTACTAGCATGGTGGTACTGGGTTTATGATTCGATTCCAGACGGTGTTCTTCATAACACAGGATAAGCTTTAAAATATTGAATACTTCATAAAATCAAATCCCAGTTTAGGAAGTACCAACCCTTATAAGATACTATATGATTCTATCATCTGACTTCCTTTCTTTGACTTTGCTATGCATCGATTTGTCTTCCTGCTGGACATGGATACTTGCCAAAGCAGTCTGTTGGCAAAGCTACGTACTACTACACCATACGTTTCAGAAGCCACAGAACAAGATGTTTTAATAAGATTGAGCCGGCCTGGCAGAGATGGATGGAGCCCTTGACCAGATTAATACAAAAACTGTGAGGCTCTGAAATGCTTACTGTTTATGTCTCAATGAAATAACATAAGTTAATAATAGCTTGTCAAGGTTTTCCAAATTTTAGCACAAGAAACTCAATATGTAATTATTGTGGAAGATGGATGACAACCATCAAGACACAGAGAATGAGGCATGGGCATGTACAGTAACATGGTGTTTATTAATTAACTGTGGAGACAGAAAAATCTTGGGAGGTTTCAAGAAATGGGTAATAGTAAAAATTCCCTTTGAAATCGAGTATTTCCAATCTGTTACAGCTTAGAAAATTACATGGTGTGTCTAAATTTCATTGGTGCACTTCCAACACATTAAACACACTAAAGTATACTATATCCAGTCCTAAATGTATTATCCTTTATAATCTACTCCTACTAAGCTTACGGCTTTCTAATCATTTCACCTGCAAATTGTCTGAACTGTATTGCTGACATATATTATAGAAAGGATTTTGTCAACATACTTGAAGTAAATTAATAATCGTTTCCCACATGGTAATCAACTGTTTTATTTAGAACAGATTTAATACAAATTCCCCCGAGCTAATTGGAAAAGGATATAAATAAATGTATTTGAACAGGTGAATCAAGGCTTTGTACTGATGTTAGCTCAGATGTCCCCGATCATGCAGTATAAATCTGCTACAAGTATGATGGCTTCCCTGATATTTGCCAACATAAAGTGCACCGAGTGTCACCCTAATTAGGTGAAAATCACTTCTAATTAGGCTAATTTCATTTTTCCATTTTAAATCCAGTCATTATTTCCAAGATAAAACCCCTACATTCTCATAAATCTGCTATAAGGATGGTGTGTGCTTTAAAAGGAGATTAGAATTCTTACAAGTGACCTTAATTCTGAGCAACACTGACACAGTTAGAATTGCACAAGCCTGCAAACTAAGACCTTAAATTAGGGTCGGCTGAGACAAAACCCTGGTGGAATCGGGAGTAGCTATGACACAGTAAGCTCAGAGTGCCATCACTTACGTCTCACTGCAGCAAACACAGTCAACATTTAGGCGAGTCCAGTACAGCACATCACTCTGCGTACGGGCTTAGCGGCAGGAAGGCATAGGCTCGGGCTACATAAGGATCTTCAAAGAGAGTACAGACACTGCATTACACATGCAGTTACTTTAATCAGAAGAAAGATACAGCTGTAGGGGCTTGCGCAGGGCCATGTGCTGTCCTCCTCGTCTCTGAATCTGACCCAATCACAACTGTGTCAGGCAACTTCAACTGGCAGCCAGCCCACAAGCATAACAAGAACATGCTGTAGTCTAACACAGCGCACAGTCCCAGCATTATGCAAAACAGAGCTTATGATTTATTCTTAAATAATTAAAATCTCTTAGCTGAACTGTAATAATCTGAAGAATGCGGCAGCACCTAGATTACTTCCACATGATGCTTCAGTAACATATAACCACGTTTTCCTTGAAACAGGTGCGAAAATGACAAGAATGTGGACAAACTAAATGTGGCTGATGCACACACCGGGCACATTTCTATTCATGGTTTATGAAGATGATTGATCAAAAGACTTTATTAAACATGGCACAATATGCACAGGTAGTGCCTTCAAAATGGAGTGTTATGTGGCAGTAAATTCAGCTTAAACCCCCTGTACATGTGTTGTAATCAAATGACTTTGATAAAATACAGCCAGAAATATAAACCATGAATATATAAACATGAATAGAACAACTTGAGTACAGCTAAATTAATAATTCAACTTAGGTCTGTAATCAAAAAGTATGGACTCTGCAATTGCAATCTTCTGTTTTGTTTTCGGGGAGAGAGCCTGGAAAATAATCAAATATAATAATAACCCCGGATTTTAAGGCTTTGATCATTCACTCTCTTACATGTGAAAACTTTGAAAGCAGATGGGAGTATAAAACACATCAGGTTTCACAGAGACACAGACCCCATATCCCCGGATAAAATATGTTCTGTGTTGGGAAAATGTACCAAACACAAAATTGAACCCGGACACCCCTTCACCCTGCTGGACACTGCTTGGTTACTCTTAATTCATAGCAATAAAACTGAAGATAGAAATCTGCACAGTAAGGTATTTCTTTTCAATGTTTTGTTCTTATTAAAATGAGGTACAACAATGTAAATACTGAGGCTTGCAAAGGGCTCATTCTGGGGTGGTACATAGTTGCAGTAACAGTAATCTGTTGACTGGTGAATATTGGTAAATTAAAAAATACTCTTCTTCTTTAGAAGAAGCCAACGTCAGAGTCTGAATAACTGAATAACTGATCTGACACATCTTCCATAAAAAGCCTCAGAAACATTTATTTCAGTGTAATGAAAGTGAAGGGGAAAATCGTAACACAGGTGCATGAAACTGCACTCTTAGAAAATAACACTTTTCTTTATTTTGAAGAATCAGGGGGAGGAATGTGACACATGACTGACAATCCAACAGAGTCCTCTTATATGTGTGATGTGTGGAGCTGAGCACCACATGATTGATTAAATTCACCTTCTGCATTAGATGTGTGTTATTGAGTCAATCATTGAAAGAAGCCTTGATCAATCTTGGTTTCCAAAACACCTTCTTGCTATTCAGTCCCAGGACCAAAACTGTGCCATGATGCTTCAACCCCAGACAAAAACCTTCACATCTTGTCCAAAGAGCAATGCCTCCAACAAGATAATCCCAACTGACACCAGAAAAGGATGGGGGTTAATTGATTGCAATGGCCATCTCAGTCTGTGGTCATGAATCTCATTGAAAATCAGTGGTTTGATTTGAAGAGGGCAGTCCATAACAGCAGACAAAAGAACATCAATGATCTGGAAAGATTCTGTATGAAGGAATGGTCTAAGATCCCTTCCAATGTGTTCTCTAATCTCATGAAAAATAACAGAAAAAGGTTACCATTGCAAGGGGAAGGTGTACAATGTACTGAAAACAAGGGTGCCAATAACTGTGACACTTTTATATGATTTTGGTTGATTCCACTGAGTACAATACACTCACCTAAAGGATTATTAGGAACACCATACTAATACTGTGTTTGACCCCCTTTCGCCTTCAGAACTGCCTTAATTCTATGTGGCATTGATTCAACAAGGTGCTGAAAGCATTCTTTAGAAATGTTGGCCCATATTGATAGGATAGCATCTTGCAGTTGATGGACATTTGTGGGATGCACATCCGGGGCACGAAGCTCCCGTTCCACCACATCCCAAAGATGCTCTATTGGGTTGAGATCTGGTGACTGTGGGGGCCAGTTTAGTACAGTGAACTCATTGTCATGTTCAAGAAACCAATTTGAAATGATTCGACCTTTGTGACATGGTGCATTATCCTGCTGGAAGTAGCCATCAGAGGATGGGTACATGGTGGTCATAAAGGGATGGACATGGTCAGAAACAATGCTCAGGTAGGCCGTGGCATTTAAACGATGCCCAATTGGCACTAAGGGGCCTAAAGTGTGCCAAGAAAACATCCCCCACACCATTACACCACCACCACCAGCCTGCACAGTGGTAACAAGGCATGATGGATCCATGTTCTCATTCTGTTTATACCAAATTCTGACTCTACCATCTGAATGTCTCAACAGAAATCGAGACTCATCAGACCAAGCAACATTTTTCCAGTCTTCAACTGTCCAATTTTGGTGAGCTTGTGCAAATTGTAGCCTCTTTTTCCTATTTGTAGTGGAGATGAGTGGTACCCGGTGGGGTCTTCTGCTGTTGTAGCCCATCCGCCTCAAGGTTGTACGTGTTGTGGCTTCACAAATGCTTTGCTGCATACCTCGGTTGTAACGAGTGGTTATTTCAGTCAAAGTTGCTCTTCTATCAGCTTGAATCAGTCGGCCCATTCTCCTCTGACCTCTAGCATCAACAAGGCATTTTCGCCCACAGGACTGCCGCATACTGGATGTTTTTCCCTTTTCACACCATTCTTTGTAAACCCTAGAAATGGTTGTGCGTGAAAATCCCAGTAACTGAGCAGATTGTGAAATATTCAGACCGGCCCGTCTGGCACCAACAACCATGCCACGCTCAAAATTGCTTAAATCACCTTTCTTTCCCATTCAGACATTCAGTTTGGAGTTCAGGAGATTGTCTTGACCAGGACCACACCCCTAAATGCATTGAAGCAACTGCCATGTGATTGGTTGGTTAGATAATTGCATTAATGAGAAATTGAACAGGTGTTCCTAATAATCCTTTAGGTGAGTGTATATTGCACATGTTGGAAAATTACAATATACCTCATTACCTGTGTAGTTTATTTTATACACCCTTGTTTTTGTTAATTTTTATCATGAGTGCCAATAATGTACAAAGGATACATTGATGGATATTGTTTTAATGACAATCTCTGTCATTGGCCTAATGGATCAAATTGTGTGGATAATGTAACTGGACAAGAGAATGCCAATGGAATATAAATTAGAGCTGGCGAGAAGGGTAGGACTGTATAATGCGGAAGTCATGTTACCCGTCTTTAAAACGTTCCAGTGATATTAAGGCCAACAGCACAAAAGACAAAGAACTCCACAAGATCAGGCACTACAACGTAAAGCTACAGCTTAGTGTTAGGATGAATATAATCTAACCGAGTCCATGTAGTAAAGTCTAAATGAGAAATAGGATGATAGAGAAATTAGTCTGTTTTCTGAATAAACTAGAGTTCGGATTTTGCAGTCTACCATATTTGTGTATTATCATGATTTATTAATCTTGTGTGTGAAATATTCACAGTGCAGACACAATCACATAAACATTGTGTCATGTTTACTGCAACTCATTCATTCCACAAAGCTGAACTATGCTTAGTATTAAAGCTGATGTATACCACTATGTAACATAGCCACATTTTTTATTACAATGAAACAAAGACCTAAGACAAGTACAAAGCCTTTCATTTGTGATCTTTGAAGTTTTTTCAAAACGTCACTTAACCCATTCTATAAGAGATATTGCACCTCCAAAAATAGGCTTACTATGCCCCTTAGTACAATACACCAGTGATATTTCAGCTTTTGCTTCAACACAGATAAAGTACTCTGTACAGCATCTATCTACTGATAGTGGGTATCCTTCTTAATACTCTGCTCTTCAGAAGATACACAAGAGCAGTGGAAATGTGAGATTAGTTTTCCACTGAGCTGTAAACACATTATGGTTCAGTCAGCCTAGATAATAAATTCTCTTTAAAATCGGCAGCTGAAGGTCTCTGGATAGCTGGCTTGAACAGCATCCCCAACCTTCGGCATGCTGCTATTGTTTATGTAGAATTTAAATAATAATAGTTGTAAATAATAGTTTAAATAATAATATTTATATATCCTGTAAGAATGCAAAACAAGGACACTGCTTCTCTACAGTGTTAAATGGACACTGATAAATTGCAATGACTACTGACAGCAATAAACTGCAATTTGCCATTTTAATCAGCCTGAGCTATTGTATACACTGTGTATTGCACTATAGAAGCCCATTAATGTTCAGTATACTTAATTTACAATATTGTCAATGCATACTGTGGTAATATAAAATAATTAGTCTATAACTTAGTCATTAGATGATTGTGGACTGAAATTATCACTGAAATCTTGTTATTAAATGTAGAGCCACTGTCTTTAAGCACTTTGTTCTAACAAAGTTAAATATTTTATAAAACACATATATACACTCACCTAAAGGATTATTAGGAACACCTGTTCAATTTCTCATTAATGCAATTATCTAATCAACCAATCACATGGCAGTTGCTTCAATGCATTTAGGGGTGTGGTCCTGGTCAAGACAATCTCCTGAACTCCAAACTGAATGTCTGAATGGGAAAGAAAGGTGATTTAAGCAATTTTGAGCGTGGCATGGTTGTTGGTTCCAGACGGGCCGGTCTGAGTATTTCACAATCTGCTCAGTTACTTGGATTTTCACGCACAACCATTTCTAGGGTTTACAAAGAATGGTGTGAAAAGGGAAAAACATCCAGTATGCGGCAGTCCTGTGGGCGAAAATGCCTTGTTGATGCTAGAGGTCAGAGGAGAATGGGCCGACTGATTCAAGCTGATAGAAGAGCAACTTTGACTGAAATAACCACTCATTACAACCGAGGTATGCAGCAAAGCATTTGTGAAGCCACAACACGTACAACCTTGAGGCGGATGGGCTACAACAGCAGAAGACCCCACCGGGTACCACTCATCTCCACTACAAATAGGAAAAAGAGGCTACAATTTGCACAAGCTCACCAAAATTGGACAGTTGAAGACAGGAAAAATGTTGCCTGGTCTGATGAGTCTCGATTTCTGTTGAGACATTCAGATGGTAGAGTCAGAATTTGGCGTAAACAGAATGAGAACATGGATCCATCATGCCTTGTTACCACTGTGCAGGCTGGTGGTGGTGGTGTAATGGTGTGGGGGATGTTTTCTTGGCACACTTTAGGCCCCTTAGTGCCAATTGGGCATCGTTTAAATGCCACGGCCTACCTGAGCATTGTTTCTGACCATGTCCATCCCTTTATGACCACCATGTACCCATCCTCTGATGGCTACTTCCAGCAGGATAATGCACCATGTCACAAAGGTCAAATCATTTCAAATTGGTTTCTTGAGTTCACTGTACTAAACTGGCCCCCACAGTCACCAGATCTCAACCCAATAGAGCATCTTTGGGATGTGGTGGAACGGGAGCTTCGTGCCCTGGATGTGCATCCCATAAATCTCCATCAACTGCAAGATGCTATCCTATCAATATTGGCCAACATTTCTAAAGAATGCTTTCAGCACCTTGTTGAATCAATGCCACGTAGAATTAAGGCAGTTCTGAAGGCGAAAGGGGGTCAAACACAGTATTAGTGTGGTGTTCCTAATAATCCTTTAGGTGAGTGTATATATATATATATATCTTATTTGTATGTTTGGTGTTATTTATCAGTCATCTTGTGCAAAATGTCTACACATCTTTATATGAGCGTTACCCATTGGGAACTGATCAAAACACAGGTGCAATGTTTGTCTACCTCACAGCAAATACTTCAGCCAGAAATATATTTTTCAAAACCTGCTTCGCTGCTCTCCATATTTATTTATTTATTTATTTATTTATTTATTAGCAGACGCCCTTATCCAGGGTGACTTTTGCACAATACAAAGTGCAAAAATACAGTGATGAACGTCTTTGCAATTTGTTTATTGTTATGTGTGGCACACACTTAAATCTATAAGCAGAAGGATTATTTAATAATTGATGAAGAATGAAATTACACTGTGGCCATTTGTTATTTTTAAGTTAAGATATTGCTAGAGTGCTCTAATGAATTATCTATATTTGCGTGAAGATAAAAGTATTTCAACAATGCATACTACCAGTGCTCACTTATGGATGGGTCACCTAATGCAAAAATTGATACAGAAACTGCAGACGACACAAAGAAGAATGGAAAGATGTATGTTTGGAAGAGATAGAAAAGGAAATGAATGGATCTGAGAACGAACCAAAACATGTAATTGAAAGAGTGAAAATGTTAAAATAGCAATGGATTGGACACATTGCAAGAAGAAAAGATCAAAGTGGACAAAGGAAACTATTGAATGGATACCAAAAGATGAAAAAAGACCTAGAAGATGACCACATACAAGATGGGAAGATTAAATGCCTTTGCAGGTGTGACATGGTAATGAGAAACTATACATCGAAGTGGAAACATCTAGTGGAAGCCTTCATCCAGCAGTGGATTGGTATAGGCTGATGGGTGATACACACACACACACACATATACATACATACATACAGTACTGTGCAAAAGTTTTCAAAAATAGACATGTTAATAGATTATATTTAGCAATTAAATGCAAAGTGAGTGAACAGACGAAAAATCTAAATCAAATCCATATTTGGTGTGCCCATCCTTTGCCTTCAAAACAGCATCAATTCTTCTAGGTACACTTGCACAAAGTCAGGGATTCTGTAGGCATATAGTCAGGTTTATGATTAAACAATTATACCAAACAGGAACATCAGTTCAATATGTAGGTTGAAACACAATCATTAACTGAAACAGAAACAGCTGTGTAGGAGCAAAGACGTGCTGTTTTGAAGGCAAAGGGTGGTGACACCAAATATTGATTTGATGTAGATTTGTCTTCTGTTCACTCATTTTTGTTAACTTTGTTAATTGATAAATATAATCTATTAACATGTCTATTTTTGAAAGCATTCTTACTTCACAGCATTTTTTCACACCTGCCTAAAACTTTTGCATAGTACTGGCTACACTTCTGTTCTCCCCCACTTGATAGTGCCTGTATTTAGAAACTAGGAGCAAAGGCTGTTGATTTAATAGACTTGGATATCTATAGCATCCCAAAGTCACTGCAGATATAGCAGGGTGCTAAGCACAGATCAATATTATTATTTTTATAGCATTATCATAAATTCTTCCAGCAGGCTTTTATTTATATATTTATTTATTTTTAATACTCAGGTCACTGGGAATTGCGAGACTTGTAATTGTAAGATAGTGATTTGCAAAGCCTTTGTTAACATTATTATTCCATGGAGTTCAGATTTACATATTACACACCTTTAGGTCATTCACAACACAACACAAAATGAAGGCCTACATGGCAATGCAGTACAATACCAAAGAATGGGAGTCAATAGCCAAAGGCATCTCAAGCAAGCAAGTGCCCGTTTCTTATCACTTTTTGGGGGAGACTGGGCGATATAGGCTACCGATTCATACAATTAGATCTTTAGAAGACTCCAGCAGGTCAGCAATAACTCACACTAAAACAGGGTGGAAGCCAAGATGTTTCAAAGAAACCCAATGACTTCTTCCACAAAAAATGCAAGTGGTATATAAATCTCTGCCAGCCCCTAAATGGGAGGCTTGAGAACAGAAAGAAAATCAATAGTAAAGAGATGTGTAGCCAAAGATAGGCTATGCTGGACATTCCCTGTACAAATAATGAGACTCATATCCATTTTAATAGTCCAGAGACATTAGATTTACTAAAACACAGATGACACAGCTGAGATTTTAGCCAAAACAAAACAGAACAATTCAGGCAAGACTCAGATAAAAGGTAGGTAATTTATACTGGAATCAATTAAATATTTTTGAGCAGAGCCCTGAAAAAATTGGCCTATATCACAACTGATTTCTATTGATTCATGTTTGGTTGCCAGTTGCCATTACTTCACACACCAAAGCCTCCATACCATTCAGTGTAGCGTGGATATGATAAAACAGCATGCTGAATGTTGAGGTTTGTATAATACAGCTATACAGTGAATATATCATTGTTCTAGTGTTATGTCTTACAGTCGCTATTTGTTCTGTCACTTTCATTACATGAGCCCTACATTTAAATGTAAAAAAAATCCTATGATTTTGTCTGAATATACCTCCCTTTAATCCTGCAGAGCCAATTTTGGAAACCTTCCACAAAACATATATACAATTTCAAAACTGCCAATTAAACAGTAAAAAAACCATACAAACCTCAAGGTTTCAAACAAAGATCTTTAACATCACCATGGTTGTAGCTGGTTTAAAAGGAACGGAGTACCTAGGGTTGGTAGGCATTTTTTTTTTTGCTCTGCAGAAACATAATGTCATATTTGTGAGCCCTGTTACGTCTTTAAAATGGCAAGGACTCAGTAGCAAGACATTTCATTTTCTGGAAGTCTAATCTGCTGCCCAGATCTCTACTGCAATAAAACAAGCTTCCCCAAGGTAATACTGTCACAAGGCATTAACAGCTCAGAAAAAAAACATCTATATAAGTGCCTTGTAAACAGCATTAAATGCTGTGTTAGGTAAAACTCCTTCTCCAGTCTCTACACTGCTTGTGGACCTCCTTCGTTTTCCTGTGGATATCGCACAGTAACTTAAACAGACAGCCACCAATGGCGGTGGATTTAGAATGTCATTTTGATTTTGGGAAGGGATTGTGAAGAGAGGATAACAGGGATACACTTAAAGTACACCCTTTTCTTGTTTTAAATTTAACACTAAGGATTTGATATAGCCTAAGTTTAAAAAAAAAAAAAAAGTGATTTAAAATGAAGTTCTATCAATTGCATTTCTGAATTAATATATGGTGTATTTGTACCAAAAAGGACAGTTCCTTACAGATATATATACATATACTCATAGTTATTTTTGATGCAGGATTCTCTATACTTGGCATATTATATTGTCATATTTTTAAAGTTGAATGTATAGCCATTTTAAGTTGGATTGTGTAAGTAATGCAGATGGTCTCGCTTGCTTAGTGCTTCCATCTACCCGTTCCTGATTTAAATATATTGTATTGTTTGTTTTTGTCCCAGGCTGGAGATGATTAGGAAATGCCACACCAAATCCTAACATCAGTAAATGATCCCACTTCATGTACTTCTGATATCATAACTAAACCAAGGAGCTGAGTATTTAAAGCCTCCTCGGAATCGTTAACATCTTTTGGTGCTTCCACCCTTATTACAGAATATCACAGGTGCCAATGTAATCCATCAACACATGGAAAGTAATTTATGGCACAGTACAGCAGCAATATATAATGACTCAATCAAAGTCTACTGGCTTCACATTCACACTCCCTTCAGCAAAAGGTAGAGCTAGCAAAGGTGTTAAGAGAAATGGCACTGGCACAGGAAAAGATTCCATTCAAATCTAGGACATCAGTAATCAATGTTAACTGGACAACCAATTAATTATCTTGATGAAGAAGTTCTGTTAATGGAATCTCAAAGTAAACAGCACAGTACAATAAACCTTTTTACTGTAGCAAACAAAAAAAATAAGTATTTTCTTTGCTGTAAAGTCTTGACTTAAAAGAGAAAGAACAAAGTGAACTACAGTCTGAAAACTTGAAAAGAGAAGCCATACCAAATAGCAACATTTTTAATATTTCTTAGGTAGGGTTTAGAAACCAATTACGCACCTACTTTGTGGGTATAAAGAAGCACCGATATCACGAAGCAAACACAAACAAAGCAAGCACAGATCAGGTGCTCTGTTGTTATAGTATAATTAAATTGAATCTCTTTCTGTGTATTATTTTTTGAAATCATGTAGACCTATTCAAACAATTTGAGAACACAAATCCTACTACTGAAGATAATTAAATTCTACATTTAGTGTGTGTTTATATAATAGTGTATAACTTCATACATTATATATTTAAATTAAACTTAATTTTAATGTAAATTCTAGGCATTTCTATGCTTGAAGAAATATAATATCATATGAATCTATAGACCATAGAAATTGTTTTAGTAAGGCTGACTGTCTGTATTTTAACCAATTTTAAGTATCTGAACAGGCCTACTTGAGGACATTGTTCTTGACAGAATAAAATGTCAAGTTGCTTGGATTGGGGACCTATTATCTTCTCTATAAACCCTTTGCATACATGTTGGCTGCATTTCTGAATTGAATTAACTGAATTCTCCAGATTATAAACATCACTTCAGTCACAGTCTCATACACAAATGCAGCCATTGGACAGTAGCAATAACATGCCAACCCACACATTGGGAAATCAAGCCAATGGTGCTCCATCAGTCAAGATACATTAACCCAAATAAACCGTAGATTCTGCACTGTGAGGTTTTACAGACGACTGAAAATGCCTGCTTTGTGACTTGCTGTGTAAGATTATGGCAGACCACCCTACTCCCCTGAAAATCCAAAAGCTAGAACTTCTTCTATGCCTCCCGTTGTCCATCCTTGCTGAAGCGCAGTAAGTTGCCATGTTCACTGAGCAAGACCGTTTCCCTGAAGGCGGTTCTACCTCTATGTAAACGGCTGCTCTACCCCCTAGTGAGATGAGAGGGCAGTTCGGTCTTCATGCTGCAGTGATCCAATCAAGGGCCTCTCTTGTGCTTTGCATACAGAAGGCAGCAATCTTGAAACCTAACGCATGAGCATTTTTTTAACATCTTTCTAACTCTGCCGAGGGCGAAGAACAAGTATCTCTCAAGGTCAAGCATGCATGGATGTAATAACACAGGACTCACACTTCAATATCTTGTCAGGGAACCTGCGGTACAGATTCTAAAAAGCAGCCTGAGCTACTATGACCAACGTCATCATTCTTGGTCTCATTCTGCAGTGAGGCATCTCTGCACAGGTTCTCAGAAAGAAAAGGGATGAAAGGTGATTGCTTCAGTCTTGCGTGCTTTGTAGTGCCTGCTCCTTTGAACACAGAATAGTGGCGTCTTTGAAATAGTGCAAAAACAATGTCAGCTGCCCTAAAGGTTCCAGGAGTTAATGCAGTGGTTTTACTTTATATTGTGAGTTTCACAGTGGAGGTTTAAAACATAGTGGGTTCAGAATAATATATGGAATATGAAAGAAAACAATAAATCAGGCTCACTGCTATGTGTGCAGCAGTCATTAACCATAAGTAGCGTTAGAAGAAAAGCTTGATATCTTACATACAAGAAAAAGGATGAGCATCTGCTGATTTTAATCAGCTGTGCAATGACAGAGGAGTAAATCCCAGTCCGCTATCTGACCCAAAGAGTGGATAAATCCCCCCATAGTGACAATTCATCTGCAACAGACGCAGCATACAAGCTAATGAACTTGGTGGGTTTGATGGACCATGCAATAAGCAAATCCCATCTGCTCTCTATAAATACACAAACAAAACAGAAAGAACAGATTGAAATATCAGAACAGAAAGTGTGCATGTATATTCTTCACAGAAGCTGCTTTAGGGTCATCATTCTTTCTTTATACTTTATACTTAATTTGACAAGTGAGTTTGAAGAGCTCAAGTCATGTGATTTCCTCCATTTCTTCAGACCTCATTATGAAAAAAGAAAAACATTATAAATAACAAAGCCTGTCTTATTAGTAAAATATAACTTTAAAAAGTATACAAAACTTATAATTGTGATGACAATTGATTTTTTGTAAGCATAGTGTTTTAGCAGATTCAATAATAATGGACACCCCATTCTCCTTTCCTGCCTCGCTGACCTTGGATCTCTGGGACTGCTCTCACCTGGTTCTCCTACTACCTCAGCGACTGGACCTATCAAGTGACATGGTGAGGTTCCTCATCCACCCCCCAACCTCTCCTCACAGGCGTACCCCAAGGCTCTGTCCTGGGCCCCCTCCTGTTCTCTCTCTACACTCGCTCCCTGGGCCCCCTCATCGCATCCCATGGTTTCTCCTACCACTTCTACATAGATGATGCCCAGATCTTTTCCATCTTCTGACCCTCTCATCCCCTCTCGCATCTCTTCCTGCTTGTCTGCTATCTCCACCTGGATGCACTTGCACCACCTCAAGCTCAACCTCTCCAAATCGGATCTCCTCTTTTTTCCCCCCACTCTTCCTCACCTTCTGCTGATCTCTCATAATAAAACAACTGCAAATGCCAGTAAGCTGAGCAATAGAGAAATTAAACAATTAGTGACATCCCGTGAGTAACAAAGCGGCAATAACAAAGACGGAATCCACGACTCTGACTCCCATCTTCATAGTGTGACCTTGACAATATGCTGGCTGTCAAAATCTTCATGCTGAGAGTACGGCAGAGCACTTCATCATCGGGATGAGAAAAACATTTAGCACATTAGGGAGAAATGCCGAGGATGTTTTGACCACACTTAGGCACAATCGCAGGATTTGCTAAAGGTCGCAATGAGCTCTTAGACATATTAGTGCCGTCCAGATGAAGAAGTCTCTTCTCTCAAGCCTTGGCTAGAGCTGCCATAGATCCTCAGGTGGACCTCCTGGCATCTTGGCTCCACGCCACAGCATCTTGTAGCTGTTTGGAATGCGAAAGCAGGGCCCAGTGTGAGGCTCATTTATCATGGGGGCAGTCATCAAAGTAATATTTTGATAACTTATTATAGTCGATAATGGTGTTGGAGCAGCCTTAGAGGTTAGAGCGTCTGACTGCAGTGCACACAGCCTGTTGTTTCAGCCTGGGCAGCTACAAAACAAGCTCTTCGCACATCACTGCAGTTGCTGACAATTTCAATCAAATCATTTCCCGCTTGCCAAGGTCTGTGTCACATGTTAATTAGACCCTGCCTCCACTCCTTTGTTGTTTTTGTTTTGCACCCTAATAACTTGTGTTTTGTTTCAGTGTATTTAGCAGAATGTTAATTAATTGATTGGTAGGATGGTAGCTAACTAAAATGATAAATAGGTAATAAAGAAAATTTTCTGTCAGCTGTAATAACTGTTGATCACTCTGAATGAATAATGATGTCAATGTAGAGGTGAAGATGAAGATCACAGACATCAGACATATAAAGTGACATGAAAAAACATGAATCACATGAAAGCATTACATGCACTTTAAAATGTTCACTTTCTATCCTAGTCACTCGTATGCCCGCTAATAAAAAACTGCCACATTATATTAAAACCATCGCACATTAAGTTTAATTAATTTTTTACTCTTTAAATATCTGTATTTTAGAGGTCATCAGGTGTAATAGACTGGAGGATATATAAAAGAGAGGAGAGGAGTTGCAGGTCCTCATTAAGAAAGGAAAGCGAGTGATAAAAGTCAGGACTCTATTACAGATTCAACACTAAATATAATACAATTAGAATGCAGTAAAATAGTGATTAATTATGGATTAATAGCATCTTTAATGTATTACGGCGTAAATGCCTATAATTAATAAATCATATCAAGATTATCATTAAACTTTTGATGTATGCATAAGTGAACTCATGAATGAATAAGTAATTATATAAAGTACAACTGGCTAACCATGGCTTATGGCAAGATAACATCATACATCATAGGTATCCCATCATACCTTACCCGCCCGTGCACCATATCCTGAATATTACTAGCAAGCCCTGACAATACACTCTTCTGCATGTTAGAAGAATACAGTTATATCATAAGAACATCTAAACATGTAGGCCTTCGTTTGATCTCCATTAATTAAATGAAACGCACTTTTTTCTTATGGTAAATTTTCAGTTTTGATTGACAAATTTGTTTTACAGAATAAACCATTTCTTTGGCTTGTAAGGCTTCAGAATTGAGTTGCCTCAGTAGAACAATAACTAGGGCATAAGGTATAAAATGAGAAGGCAAGTTAGGACGACTATTTTTATGCAGCTGAGCAGCAAAAATGGGTTAAAGGAAACCCACTGGAGCACTGACAATCTTGTGAAGCATAAATACAGTCAACCCAAATAACTTCACAATTCATTTCACAACTTAAGGACAGAAATAGAAAGTAAGGTTAGTCAGAGTATTTTCCTTTCCTGCATGTGCCCCTGCAAGGACTTCTCTGAGTAATTGTCTTGCCAGATCACCTAGATGCCAAAGGACAAAGTTGCCACTATGCTGCAAGTTCCTCAAGGAGCTTTAAGTCCAAGATCAAAATAGCACGTGACCATTGTAAGGTACTACTTTTTCACAGAGGTTTGGTGGAGCAATTGAGTAAGGCTGCATTCTCATTGAAACTATTTTTTTTCTTTTAGTATGCTGCAGCCCCTGATCTTCGAGGAGAAAAAAAAGAAGTAAAAATGAGCTAATTAAAAACAAAACAGTGACCTTAAAAGCCTTTCAGTTTGCCAAGCAAGAGATGCTGACTGTGCTGCATTTTCAATCGCCATCCTGTGATCGCTCCCAGGGAACATTCAGAGAGTACTTTGCACAGCCCTAATGGAGACAGACTGCAGAGCTCGATATACATTTCCCATCTGCACAATCTTAGAGGTTCATGTGCACTTCAGACAGAAGTCTTTCTGAACAAAGTACAGCCTGCTGTGCAAAGGCAGCATAGCAAAGCAATTTTTCAACTCTGCTCCAAACTTCTATATTGTAGTTAATATATATATATATATATATATATATATATATATATATATATAGCTAGAGAACGAGAGTGTGAGTTTATCTTATATAGAGAGTGAGTTATTCTAGCAGAACTATTTTAGAAGGTAGAACACTTTTTGTAATGATCAATTAACCTACTTATTTTTCATATCTCATGTCAGTAGACATTGGTGTTGGCGTGTTAAATTAAAATAAGATTAAAGCAGCATAACAGCACTGAACTATTGCTACATTCTCTGTGACTCAAAATCAACACTGCTAATTGTCATCTGCGTTACTTCGCCACCTTCCTGAAAAAGCCAGGATCAGAACAATTGTTCTACCTTGGTTAGTTTGTTAGAAAAACATGAATTACATGCAGCTGCTTTCAACTCACACCAACTTGCTTCCAGAAATAAGGCATTAAATAGTCTGGCAGCATGCGTTTGGACAGCCATGTTACTCATTGAAAAAAAACTTTTTTTTTGTGTCGGTTTTCTATTGATCTTCCTCACTCAAGTATCAGATGAAGAAGGAGAAATTTAAGAACACACTGGAAAATGTAATAAATAAAAACATAAAATGAATAATGTGCTTAATTTGCTTTCGTCTGCAATTCTGGCGCAAGGCAAATGTGGCCGAAAAAGTGAAGTTTACTGATTATTATTTTCCAGCCACTGGAACCATTTTATTTTAGGCGTTTTCAAAAAGAAGTTGAATTACTTCCATTAGTTGACTTAGTCACGATTCATCTATTAATTTAAAATGCTGTTTCGCAGTATACTGCAAGTAAAACATAGGTACTGTAAAAAGCCATCCTGGGAGCCAATGTCCATTCCACACTCACTCTTCCAAGGCCAAGATACAATTTCAAAACTGCAAAAAGTGTAAAAACTGAAATCCCACAAAACTAGCAAGAACATCTATAGGTCAAGGCCTTGTGTCAATCCATGTGTCTGTTTGAGGTCAAACACATTTTCCTTTCTCTACATCTTTTTGTTTTCCACAAAATGTTCTGTAAAGATGGTACTGTAGCACATATGGAGCCAATGCATCAGCTGGACTTCATAATCTTCACAGAAACTGGGCTTAATCTAGGGATAATATGTTGTTACACTATATCATAGAGATGACAGAATCAGTGCATTCACCTAAAAAAGGTCCTCAGTAGCCTTATATTAAAAATCATATACGTTTAATCCATGAAAGCAAGTAAGATGTATTGTAAGGTCTGCTTTTTTTTTTTTTATAGTTTGTATGATTGTAAAACATCCAGGCCTGCAGAAAGATGTCGACTACATCAGCACCTCATACTGCAGGACTGTGGAGAAGCACCTTCATCATAGATCAGGGAGTGTGTAGTATTAACTCAGTGAACCCTAATAAACACCTTGACGTAAATAACTCATTATATTATTCTGGAAAAGTACTAAAAATGAAAACATATTTATCTAGTGATATTCTGTGTCTGATTTACAATACTTCTGCTTTCCAGCAGGAAAACTATCAGGCATGCAGACTGTTTAGCTATTTTATATTATTGTAATTGACTTGCCTGTAATAACCTTGTACCAATATTTCATTTTCAATGGGCAGGATTGTTCAGATGCAGATGCTCTGTATTGTACTCTGTCAGCAGTGTTGGGGTAATTACTGTTAAAACGTAATATATTAGACTTTGTTTCTTGAGAAAAAAGTAATAATATTAGCATTACATATTAGTTCATTCAAATGTAACGCGTTACATTCCTTCCTTTTGCCCAGAGAAACAATGTGACTCATCTCCATAGTCTGGTAATGCGTGTTTTAAATGTGTGCCAAACAAATAAACTTAAGCCATGGGTTACATTAGTTCTCAGGTCAGTAGTTTAGAAAACTGAAAATGAATCCGGCTGGACGATATTAGCTTACTTTCCCACACATTTATTAAATCGGCAACGTCATTACAAAGGCTCAGCAATAATACAAAACATAGTATGCCGGTAGTCTGCTATAAACTGTCACAATTAAAACGGTGAATACAAATCAAATGGACAACACTGTAAAATCATACATATTTCAATTTACTAGCTTCATTATAACCATTCGCAAAACTAACAGCACTTAATACTTTAATTCAAATAACCTTTCAATATATATCAACGTAGAAATTAAAAGGGACACATCTAACCCATACCAAAAAATTTACAAGGAAGAAAACTTGGCAAAGTTTTATGGTCACTGTTGTCTGTATTCAACTACATGAACCTTTGTGAATCCAAACTTACTGTTATAAATGAAGAAGGCAATTAGCCGCGTCAAAAGACTGACAAGTGTCTTCTGCAAGTGATTGGCTGTGTTAAAAAAATGATTGACAAGAATGTCCTGAAAAGTGATTGGCTGCATAAAAATGATTGACAGTTACTCATCGACCAATGCCAGCGTTTTGAATCGTGTATGGGCGTGGCTTGTCCGGAGAAGGAGTTGGGGCTGTATTCAGAACCACATTCTACCCGTACTATACCTACTACATACTAAAATCTCAGTAATGTTTAAATGTTGGTATGTAGTACATGTAGTACACACACATATATTCACATATATACACTCACCTAAAGGATTATTAGGAACACCATACTAATACTGTGTTTGACCCCCTTTCGCCTTCAGAACTGCCTTAATTCTACGTGGCATTGATTCAACAAGGTGCTGAAAGCATTCTTTAGAAATGTTGGCCCATATTGATAGGATAGCATCTTGCAGTTGATGGAGATTTGTGGGATGCACATCCAGGGCACGAAGCTCCCGTTCCACCACATCCCAAAGATGCTCTATTGGGTTGAGATCTGGTGACTGTGGGGGCCAGTTTAGTACAGTGAACTCATTGTCATGTTCAAGAAACCAATTTGAAATGATTGGACCTTTGTGACATGGTGCATTATCCTGCTGGAAGTAGCCATCAGAGGATGGGTACATGGTGGTCATAAAGGGATGGACATGGTCAGAAACAATGCTCAGGTAGGCCGTGGCATTTAAACGATGCCCAATTGGCACTAAGGGGCCTAAAGTGTGCCAAGAAAACATCCCCCACACCATTACACCACCACCACCAGCCTGCACAGTGGTAACAAGGCATGATGGATCCATGTTCTCATTCTGTTTACGCCAAATTCTGACTCTACCATCTGAATGTCTCAACAGAAATCGAGACTCATCAGACCAGGCAACATTTTTCCAGTCTTCAACTGTCCAATTTTGGTGAGCTTGTGCAAATTGTAGCCTCTTTTTCCTATTTGTAGTGGAGATGAGTGGTACCCGGTGGGGTCTTCTGCTGTTGTAGCCCATCCGCCTCAAGGTTGTACGTGTTGTGGCTTCACAAATGCTTTGCTGCATACCTCGGTTGTAACGAGTGGTTATTTCAGTCAAAGTTGCTCTTCTATCAGCTTGAATCAGTCGGCCCATTCTCCTCTGACTTCTAGCATCAACAAGGCATTTTCGCCCACAGGACTGCCGCATACTGGATGTTTTTCCCTTTTCACACCATTCTTTGTAAACCCTAGAAATGGTTGTGCGTGAAAATCCCAGTAACTGAGCAGATTGTGAAATACTCAGACCGGCCCGTCTGGCACCAACAACCATGCCACGCTCAAAATTGCTTAAATCACCTTTCTTTCCCATTCAGACATTCAGTTTGGAGTTCAGGAGATTGTCTTGACCAGGACCACACCCCTAAATGCATTGAAGCAACTGCCATGTGATTGGTTGGTTAGATAATTGCATTAATGAGAAATTGAACAGGTGTTCCTAATAATCCTTTAGGTGAGTGTATATACACATATATACATATATATATAAACATATATATATATACATACATGAATACAAGCCCACTGCATGGAAGTATTTTTTTAAATGAACATTTCCCTTACCTTTATCTACTATTGTTAAAAGGTTTGTTAGCATATTATCTACAAAGCAGAAACAAGTTACTGTTTGACTCAACGCGAAAACACGTCATCCAATGAACCCTTTTCTAAATAATAATTAGTTTTTTAAAAGCTGTCACAGAGTGCTTTGAAAATGGTCAAGGCCAAATTAAGCCTCTGGCTTCTAAGTGACTCATACCAGTAAAAGCTTCCGTCTGCAGTGAGAGATGAGCCTCCCAGTCTGAAGGCACGTTCCTGACCGTGCCAACTGGCGATGGTGTCTGGTAGTGCCTGTGATACAGGGAAGTACAGTCCACTGGGGATGACCAGTTGCTGGCCAGGCAGCTGCAGGTTCACTTGACTACCGGTGATTTAGATAATGTGGATGTCTACAGGTCTGCTAAGGTGTGGCAGGTTAAATAGGACCTGGGATGTTCAAATTGATGTGTAACAGAGAAACATGCCATTAACTGCATAGAACGGTATTCTCAGTTTTCCAATATTGCTCCCAGAAAAGGATAATGTTTTATAAACTCAGTGTGTAGGCGTACATTTGTCAACAGTAAAACACAAAACCGTTGTTTATGATAAATCTGCATGTGAGCTTACAACTGAAGTACCTAAATGTTTATTTTTTTATTTTTAACCTGGTCTTAAATGATCATAGCCAGTTGGAAACTGAAAAGACTGCATTTCTAATTTCAAGCACATACATATATTATGCTCTGGGTGCAAAAGCAGAGGTAACAGATTAATAATTGTAGCTTCTCAATCGAAGTCTTTATTCTACTGATTTGTTTTTATCACTTTCAGCTCTAGATGAAAATGTAAGTTAATGCTAATATATCAGAATGGGGACTGAAATGACAATACAAATGACACAAGCTTTATACTTTAATACTGCTACATGCTATGGCATTAACAGTTTTCTATTTAGAAATCCAGGAAAGAAGCACAGTTGGAAGGTCTAGCTATCCAATTCGGGAGTTTAAAGTGATCTCGGAAGATTGCTGTCAGTGCTGATGAACATAAAAACAACAGTTTTGATCAGTGATTCCTTCTGTGGATGGTGTACACAGCGAGGCGATACGCAGCGCAGCAGAGATTAATACCGCCTTAGTGAAACTGGAGGTATGATTTACCAGGCCTTATTCACCAAATTGTAAAAAGAGCCATGTACTTTATGAAAGCAAGAACTATTAATGCATGCAGTTCAATGACTCCCACATATCAATAGATCATTTAAAATCTGCCGCAGCACCGGGCCTTTAATTATTTTTTTCATAGTAATCATCACTGGCACTAGCATTTGTTATAAAAAACTAAAGCTAAGTTTCAGTATCCATGTCCTCTGCTGCAAAAGAAGGTTGCATGCACTCAAAAAATAAACTTTTGTATAGTGTTGTGAAGTACTGAATAATAAATAATAATAATATTATTATTATTATTAATAATAATAACACTAATAATAATAAATACTGATCTATACAACCACTGCAGAACCTGCTTGATCAGTTCTCCATTTGCAAATTGTAATATGGCCTAAGCAATATGGCCCAACCAAGAGAACTAGAGGGATTCAGAAGAAGCCTTTTCGAGAAGTCTGAGAAGTCTTAAAAACACAGAATATGAGCTTTCCCTTTGCCTGGGATTTATCAACTACAAAAAAGCATTTTATTAAATCTATACGAATTAAGTCATTAGGCAAATGCATAGAATCAGAATCCACCAAAACACTGACAAAGTCAAGCTCTGGAAAGGAGAGACAAGCTCTCCAAAACTCTCCACAAGCAACACTCAAAGAAGTGTTCAAGATAAAAAGAAATTAACACCATCTGAGCTCTACTAAACTGTACTCTAAGGAAGGGATCTACACTCAAAGGGATTACCACAAAATCAACAAGGCACAGACCAAATTAATCAACTTGGCAGTGTGGCTGGAAGTTATTTCAAACCCTAATTGTAATTGTAAATGTAATTTATCACATGCAAATGCTACATTCAAACTGTGTACCAGCTTCCACTAGGAGACTACCTCAACTCCAAACAACTACATATTTTTACATAGTTTTAATGAAGGTCCTGTTTCACTATTGATTCTTTTGTTTTGTTTTTTAACTTTCTGATCAATATTATCACTAGCTGTAGGTAACGTATATCTTCATGCCCATGTGGAGAATTATAATATCTGTAAAAATGTACTGGCTCCATTTCAAACGATGGCTGACCTTAGTGAAAGCTCTGTCAAACTTTAATGATCATTTCAAGTAATTAGCACTAAGGATCCCAGAACTTTTATGATCCAAAGCATGCCCGTAACTTGTGCTAAGAATTCCTGACCTTAGACTGACAAATCACCATGTGCTGAACAGTGACTGGTGAACTACTGTGTTACACAGTGGTAATGCTTTTAATTGCTTGTCTGGTATCAAACTTTGACTTAGAAATCTATATCACCTGATATCAAATTGTAACACTTAATGACCATTTTTAGTTCTATTATTCAATATGAATGTGATTGTGTGCTGGAATACCTAGCAACACAAAATACCAACTAAGTTTATTTAATATGCTGTTACAGATTAATTAAATCGCATTAACCCACCTCTCCACATGTATTTACTGTGAAGGAATTAACTTTTCATCTGGAACAATCTTACAGTTATTGCATTTTAAAATCCCATCCAAATCTCATTCCTTTTGCTCCATCACTAGTGATTTTTAACAACAGCATATTTTTTCGTCTTGCTTCTCACTCTGGATGAGGTGTCCTGTAACACGCAGTGAGCTGATAAGAGACTACTTTAGGGGACTGGTGTGTGTTTATTTCATAACAGTTCATTAGGAAACACATTACCTTATTTGTTTAAAATTAAAAGACAATTATTCTTAAAAATAATTTCAATCAAAATTCTATTTGTCTGCCACTACACCAATTTTGAGTGAACAAATGACAAGCTGTCTTTTAGGTTATAAAGACAGCTATAGACACATAGTAAGACCTCTTAATGATTTAAAACACGTTTGGTTCAATTTTGCCGTCATGAAAAACTCAAATAAAACCATTACATTGTATGCATCTCCCAGCACCTGAAACTACAGATCCCACACAGTCACCTGTCATACTCTTGCTTACTCTAATCTTTTCTTGCAGCATGCTGCTCTTTTCCTACTTTCCATTATCAATTCATTTCCATTGATTTAATCATCCCCAGAACATTTGAACACGGATGATGCACTGTTGCCTCGTGGTGCTAAATCGCAAACTGACTAGGAATCAATAATCCCTCAAAAGATTGTACTCAGATGTAATGCTGAACTGAAAATGGGAAAAAAAAGAAAAAAAAGAAAAATAAACCACCTATGAAGTGGCACAATGAAAAGGCCGTGCACCTCAGTCCGGAGTCTATGTCATCTAAGACGGCTTGGGTCATATGCTGTAGAGCTCAGGTGTGTTGTACAGGATTCCAAAACTATAAAGACAAAGCTGCAAACTTAATGCAAACAATGCTATGCTGACAGCATTTCAACACAGGCAGCTAACTGGTTGCCACATTGTACGTATCACACTCCAGAAGATTGTGCAGAGTTTACTGCTCCTGTAGTCCTCTGTATAGGATACGGCACAGAAGCGGATGCTCATTTGACATGCCAGGTTGGAAGCAAGACCAGGCGGGCAAACTCTGTGACAGACTGGGAGCAGCAAACAGTGAAACACGTTGTGAATACAAACCATATGTCTGGTGTGACAGCCATTACGAAGGAGATCAAAGACCACAGACACAAGTGTATCCATTATACATAGGGAATGGTATGCGCAAGGGTTTTATGGCAGTAAAGCAATGATGGCTGCAGCCTGGTGTTCCCCTGACCGTGCAGTGTAGGATGGCAGTGTGCCAGCGTGGACTTTCTCATGGGTTTTGCACTAATGACACTAATGGCAACTATGACCAGTATCAATGTGGGCAAAAATACTCTTCCAGCATTGACGGCCCAAACATCCACTGACACAATACCACATCATGTCACAGACTAGCAGTGCATCACAGTTGTTCATGGAGATTAACAGTGAACAGTGAGGTCTGACTTAATCCCAACCACCTAGGGAATTAACTGGACTGGGAAACAAGAGAAAGATCGCAGAGACAAACTTCTCTTGTTGCAAGAAGTAATGACGCTTTGGTCGACTGTCCACGTAATGTCTACAGGGCCCAGCAGTCATTAAGATCTGCATACTTTCAGAGACATTATAAACAGCTGTCTTTCATCATTTGTCCTGCGTTTCTGACAGTTTTAGTCATAAAGAGTGCAAAAATACATAGTGCATATAGTATACATTCATTTTACAGCAAAACGGGGGTAATTTATACAAAGAAAACCTGTGTATTGATGTTTCACAAAGGCTCATCTCTGGCAAGAAGCACCCAGCTTTCTTTACCGTGAAAACTCTCTCCTTCTATATGACTATTATCCACTTCAAGGAGGCAAAGCTGATGGCATCACACTGTGATCAGAGCCTGACGCGCAACAGCCTCCTTCAAAAACACAGGTGACCTTTGCATATCTTCACACAGAGAGGTCACTTCATGGCAGTAATTAAATAATTTTGTTGGGGCATTCTGGCAAGAGATAAATGAAGCAACAGCTAACAGAAAATGGCACATTCTCTGTCAGTGCATTATTGGACACAGTAGGGGGCAGTTTTTGTGATGGGAGATCAAATATTTTTCCAGCCAGCTAGTGCAGCACAGTAGTTTTCCCCGGTGAGTAAAAATCAAACAGTGGGGGTTCACATTGCTTCCGCTTCAAAGCCCTGTCTGCATCTACAGCAAACTTGCAGCAGCACACACAACACCCCCTACAGGTGTCAGAGAGGTAGTGCGCTACATGGCCCTTGTATTTAAAAAGATTTCCCAAGCACGACACGTCTATCCAAATGTTGCTCTACAAGCCAATTCTAGAAATGACACACTTCAGGGTTTCCATGGCAGTGTTGACAGCAACGTTTCAATGTTAAGCTGCTCTCTACTCCTTGTGGGAGAATTTCCAAATCATTTGAATAACCCTCTATGTTTGAGATGAATCACAAGGAACAGAGTCACTTATTCTTTTCAGCGTACACCATTGTGAAAAGAACAATTATTTAATAATGGGGAGAAATAATAATGATCTGGTGTATAGGAACAGCTGACTATGAGGGAAGGGTTATATTAGCTTAAAATTACATCACTTTAAAAATACTATGACTGCAAAGTGCTGAAATCAAGTCAGCTAGCGAAGAGTGTGTGGATCATCAATCATTAGTGAAGTGCTACCCTGATCACAGAATCCCACAGGCAGCTCCATCTCCAAAAGGGCTGAATTAAACATGATGAATAATGTGCTTTCCATTTCACTGAGATGTTTACCACTGCAGACAAAAAAGCCACCTGGTGAGGGACATGTACTTTATAAAATGGGATGATCAGGACAAAATTGTGTAAATAATGAATTTGCACAACCGTAAACATAAAAAACAAAAAGCAAAAAAGCTAAGTGCAACTAGGATAAGATGAAGATAATATAATAACAGAGCAGGGCAAAGATACAGGATGGTTTTTGTGCACAAATGTGGTGTAGTAAACACATCATGCCATGGTCCACTACCCATCTTTAATTTACTCATATGCACCACACTCGCATTGTGTCATTCACCTCATCACCTGACTAGGTCTATTTCTAAAAGGGTGTCACCCTGCCGTTTACCTCTCGGATCTTGTTGCGTTTCTCCTTGACGTCGGGGTCTCCCGGATCACCGTCACGGATGCCCACCAGCTTGGGCATGGGCACGGGGGGCAGCTGCTTGCTGTCCTTCTTCTTGAGATCCTGAGCCACCTTGTTCTTCTCGGTCTGGATCTCGGCCCTCAACTCCTCCCGGGACTTCATGAGCTTCTCCTTGGCCTCCTCCAGCACCCGCTCATGATCGGCACGGATCTTGCTCCTCAAGCTCTCCTCTTCCTCCCTTCAATGAATCAGACAAGTCAATGAGTGACAAAGGTCTAACATACTAGAATTACTACTTGAGCTCAGTACAGAAGGCAAATCACTTTAGTTGTGAAAAAAGGGCAGCGGCTGAGCAGTGCAGTTTTTTGACAGCAGCCAGTAAATAGTGTGTAAAACAGCACTTTATTAAAGGACACGTACATAAGATAGATTTCATGAGAAGTGACAGAAAACACCATCCCCATTTTGAACATCTCTACCTGAAGCCTATCTACCCTTCTGACTAAAACCTACAGAGCCATCAGAAAGAGGAACAGGAAGTGCACGAACAAAAGGCCTGAGATGAAGCCTCTCTCTCACAATGCCAACTCTCAATTTCACCAGGCACAGTGACACGCTGCACTCCAAGAGGACTGAACTACATTAATTTGCTTCCTCTCCATTGAACAGGTCACGGCACAGTTTTGCTTGTTTTTGCTGCACATGTAAATGACCATTACTTTCCAATCCAAAGGGATATACTAGAGTAAATACAGTCTATTCATCACCATGTAATTTGTGTAAATTGGAATCTATGCAGAAGATGAAAATTCATGAGTTTAGTCAGAAGCCCTCGCACGGGTGCCAGATCTGGAGATGCAATCCAAATAGGTATTCTGAAAGAGCACTGTGCTAGCTGCTCTTAACACTCAGGGAATTTGGCATCATATCTGTCAGAAAACAAATGCCAAAACTACTTGTATTGAAAATCATTACGGACATGAAATAATATTTCAGAGGCAACACATCAAAAGACTTTTAAAGCTGCAAGCAGCAAGGCCTGGTAAACCAGAGGAGTCTTCCACACACATTCAGACCGCACTAAGCTAAGGTGAGCTTCGAGCTATTTTTGAGTTCATTAGATGTCTTCAGCGTGTGATGAACGCTTAAAGAAGCCAGACTTCCAAATGCCTCACGGGCAACTCAACAGTCCACATATAATCTGAAGGAACAGCCACCAATCCAGCCCTGGCCAATGGGAAAATGTGAAGCTAAGCCCATACGTATGCCAGTCATAACTTTAAAATTACATGGTACTCTAAGCCTAACTTTAGCCCAGATCAAAATGTAACCATTTCATTTTAGTGCAAAATTGAATTAAAATACTAAAAATAATGCTCTCAAAACAATCTAAATGTAATAACCATTAGACCTTTCACACCTTCACCTGTATCCCAAATTTAAAACTAAATTTACACATTTTGAATTTTACATTACACTCTAGCCCTTACCAATAGCCAACTGTAACCCTAACTTAATAATTTATTTTTCTTTGTTTTTTTTATTGTGAATTGTTTCTTAAACATGTAAATCTTCCCCAATACATTTTGGGGATTTTCTTTTTCTTGTTTGTTTCTTAAACATCCAAAACACTGTAATACATGTAAGGATATTATATAGCCATGCAGCTGTATAATATTTATAATCTCCATAGTGAACTGTGATGATTAACATGATTTGCACCATGTGATTCTTAACAGAAAACAATATATCAGCTGCTTTTATAATCAATACATTGGACATATTTATCAGTTGTTCAAATTATATGATTGGAATATAGTACAATACAAGACAGAAAAATGCAAAAGAAATAAAGAGAATTTTAAACAGTTTCCTGCAGTTTAAAATGTGTTATTCCTCTCAGCTATTTTTACTTTTCTTTGTTCTTGCTTAAGAAAAAGGGCTTAAGCCTTTCAGGGTTATTGAATGATGATTGAGCACTTCAATTATGTTAATAATGCCCACTGTACAGAAGGCTAAATAGGGTCATGCAATCTGATTTCAAGCGCTGAATAACCTGACATGCTCTATCATGGTAAGAAATTGCTGATTACCAAGTACAAAAAAAATAGCAGCTACAATTGCATGTTCTCTAACAAGATATTCTTAACAGAAATTTTTGAATCTGTGAAAACAGAAATGTTTATTTTATTTTACTATATAGTAATGCCTACTAGCTGTTAACCCCCACCCCCAAGTTTAGTTTCATGTTATAGGAACAGTTTCCAGATCCAATTAGGTACAAATCGATATGGTCCAACTTCTCTTTCTGTTCTTTTTCTAATTCGCAGTCCAACATCCGGAACTATGTCTTACAGACTCCCAATATTTCCTGAGAGTTCAGTACACATCCCTGCTGAGGCTTTGGACAAGAAACATTCTGCAGCTGGTCAGTAAAATTCTGACCACCCACCACTGAGTACTGCATATTGAGTATTGAGTTTTGGTGCCTCTCTTTCAGCATGTAGCCTACTGTTTACAACATGGAAAAAAATCTTTCATCGAGCTGTAGAAGTGCCAGCTCAACATGCACTATAATCCATTCCCAAATCAGATCTGAAATTTAGCCTTACATATGCAAATGTTCCGTTACATAATAAAAAAAAAATCTTTCATGGCTTCTCATTTGCCGCCAGCTTTCTACAAGCTAACATTTGATTTTTATTTTTTTTACGCAAGCAACAGACCAACCCCTAAAATCAAAAACACAATTATGATTTAATTAACATCTTCCTTTCTGATGTATACTGAGACACATTTCTAAATTATGTGAGGAGACTAGCTTTCAGTCGGTAGAGTAATCTCTAGAAGAGCTGGCTAGCAAAAACTTCCTTTTGTTATCGCAAATGTTTTCATGTGTAGTAGATTTCCTCTCCGCTCTCCAAAGAGACTGAGGATTAAGGCTGATTATCAGCTCCAGAAATTTTATTCAATGCATGCAAGGGAACAGGCACCTATCACTCATGAAACAATAAAGCAACTCTTAAAGAAAAAGCAGAGGTACAGTCAAATATACAGTACGTCTCATTTCATGTGTGCCCTTCCAATCAATACACCCAATTCCCTGCTTGGAATTGAGCTGGTGCTTCAGTGACATCAATGTGCTCTGGTTCTGCGGGAAAGTGCAACTCCAGGGGAAACCTGTTGGGGAAATGTTGCTGCAGCGTACGTATTTTCTATGTGCTTTAACTTTCACTGCAGCCAATGGATAAGGCTACTGGATCACTCAATCTCAAAAACGTTTTACTTGATTCACATGCTTGATGCTATCCCTAGAGGAGCTTAAAAAAAAACTCCTTGCCCATGGTCCAATATACTCATGCACTATTCCAAAAGCACATCTACTGTCTGTGTACATGGTTAGATCCTCATCAGGGGCCCAATCCAAGGCCTCCCTTATGGTGACTAATTCAGCAGCTTGAGCACCCTCTCCTGCTGAGAGACTCCCGTTAATACTGCATCCCACACTGCTCATTTGCGCTTGTTCATTAACATAAACCCAGGAACAATCTACAAACAGGTCCTGTGACTAAGGGCTCTCCTCTGGTCACCCGAGGCGTGTCCTGTTCAATACATTCACAGGTTCAGCACCTACGACTGTACGCATATTCACATAAAAAGTAATTTAGCACAAGTAATACACTTTACAGCTCTTTTAAAATTGTGGGCTTTTCTAAAGTTAGAATCGCTTGCCTATCCTCATCTGGAATGTTTTTTACAACCTTGTGATATTTCATGTCCTAAATATATTAGCAATGTTTTACCAATCTGAGCTTTCGTTGGATTTGTGCTGATGCCCTGCTGCTTCCAACTCCCTTAAGTACTATGCTAAGTACATCCATGTGCTCTGCTTCTGTCTCGCTAGCGATGAGTACATCATTAACATACTGTCAAATCTCACTATCTTCAGCAACACTGAATCCTTCAATTACCATTGCCAAAGCCTTGTGGAATATGGCCGGGCTGTTGGGAAAACCTTCTGGGACACGAGTCCAGGAGTAGTTTATTCCTAATGGTACAAGCAAACTTCCACTGAGCCTTGCAACGGCGATGCTGCCAATCCCATTGTTATGTAAATGTCAGACGGTCTGACTTGGTGTTTTAAACTGGGCATTTTAAATCCTGGAGGTTCTGTTGGGAAATTAAGTCCATCTGCCCATAAATTAAATATAATGTATAAAGCCAAATTTGGATGTGGAACTCATGGAGCAAGTTAATAGCAGTCGTCAAATTATCAGAAATCATTTTGAAAGTGAATATAATGAATCACTGACGAAGGAAAACACAAAACGGCTCAAAATGATGTATCATATTGGCGATGTCTCCCAGTGGTGGACCATATAAGAATTTTGGACAGTAACCATTCTGAGCAGATACGACTTTCATGATTACTACAGAATGTAGGGTCTAGCTGCTGCATTTATCTGCAAATTTCTCAGGGAAATATTATTCAATTAGAATAAATCAAAATATTGAGTCTTTTATTTACATTGGTTGTCATTAATTATTAAATCAAAAACATTAAATCTTTTTATAAATGTTATAATTCAGCCAACATTTTTTTTCATCTACAATGGTTCTAGTTTTGTTTCTATTATGTTGTGCCAATTTGTATGGTTTTTTTTTCAGAAATCACTGATTAAATCCATTTAGAAAGGTTTTTTTGTGAACCATTTTAATGCATTTCTATTATGTCACACATTTTGGCACTTTTGCAACTCACAAACTCAATTATTTTATTAATACTTTATATTTTATACATTCAGTCTACTTTGCCACTCACATACTCAGTTAATTCATACTACTTGTTTCATTCATACTCACTAGACCATTCATACACACTACTTAATTAAGCCTGTTAACCAACAGTTAATGCTATGTGACTTGGGAACCTCTGTTAATCACACTATTATGATTTTTTCTCTACAGATTTACAGTCATAAACTAAACTACTACAAATACACCCAATAAATGTGGTGATTAGTCAATTACCCTAACCGGACGGTCTAATGGTGCGTTCCATTTACCTTAGAAGTCAGATGTCGGAGCTGGGAATGACGTCACACCAGAGTTGACCACGTTCCAGTACATAAATCAGAAAACCAAGATGGATGCGACCAGGCTAACCTTTGTTGTTAGCAATACCAGTTGATAAAAACACATAAAAAAGCGATATTTTGCACAGATAATGCCGAATTATCATGTCCAAAGATAGAGGTTGGATAGTACTGTGTGCACCACTGAGTTTATTGAGACACAGACAAACAGAAGTGCTAATAAACAATATATTACTACTGTTTCACTTGCTGTTGATGCGCTGAGCAGCCATTTTGGATTATGAAATCAGGGTTGTTGCAGTTCCTCCAAGTTTCCGAGTCAGAACTCCGACTTGAGGGGGCGTTCCAGTTACAATTTCCTACTGGGAACTGGAACCCACCATAACTACAGCAAACCCCCATAGGGGCCACAGACAAAACTAAGCACTGTGCACAACCTGACAATTCCTTTACCTAATCTGAAAAACAGTTTTATGCAGACTCAGGATTCAAGCTGACTATGAGTTCTAGAGATTATATTGAATGAATGCAAAGGAAGGCCCACTTATCACTCTTAAAGCAATAAGGCAACTTAAACAAACAGAAGAGATGTGGTCTTATATACAGGCCTGCATCTAGTGGCATGGGCATAGTGACTGGGAGGGTGCATGCCCAGGAGTGTCTAATCAATTACAGGGAAGATCCACCAGAGGGAAGATCAAGGATAGCAGAACCATTTAAGAACCTTCTAAATTCATGCTACTGGTTTGGTAAGTTACACTGCCCAGGGAGGTAAATATTAGGCCTAGGCCTTAAAATGTGGACACTAGGGATGAAACGGTTACCGGTTTCACGATAAACCACGGTGAAAATTGTATTTAATTTTATTCAAATTTTAATTATCATTAAAACTGTGTTTGATTACCACGTTTTGGAAAACACATGGTAAATACTGTCCAGCGTCAACCAAAGTTAGCAACAGTCAGATGCAGGCACAGCAACGTGGGTTTTGTTTTGTGTGAAATCATGGTGGAAGGCAGTGACAGCGCTCGGAAACGTCATTTGTGTTTCTAACGCAGTTATGCCAAAACCACGCCCCGTTTCTGCTGGGTGCATGTTCTAGACTCATAGGTCCGCGTCATCGGTCAACAGCCTGAAAGCGCTGATTGGACAGACTCGGAGAGACAGTGAGAGCCAGCCTGAGACTCACAGTACAGTCACTGCGTCTGGTGTTTTATGCGAGTGCAATGTCTTAGTGTTGCGGTGTTTCTCTATATTACTGTGTTCTGTGCTTGTCAGATGTGATGAATGCCCTTCAGCCGCCATCCCTTGTTTAAAAATGCTGTTAATATGTGTGTGTTTCGAGGTCCTTCATATAAGCAGTTAGTGCGCATTATCAATCTTACATCTCGTACAGTTAATGCTGATGGAACTTCAGTATTTGAACATCATATAACCTTTCCTGTACTTATAAGCTCCAGACACACACAGACATATGTAAATGTTAGACATTGTCTGGTTAAAACACAGGTAGTGTGTTTTAGCTTGGCGTTTGCGGCGAGCATCCGATCTGTGAGTGTTTGTTTACAAAATGTAAATCGTGTTCAGTCCATATGGGTCAACAATGGCAACGAACTGGAAGCAGCGCAGTAACTGATGATGGCAATTGACCTGCCCAACAAAACTCACTCAATGACTCACTGAGTCTGGAGTCTGGATGATTCGTTCTTAAAAAGAAACCAAGCTGCCTCTCAACTCGTTGAGTGTTATAAAACTGAAGACCATATGTCCCATGTTGGTTACACATTCCTTGCTTAGTGCACAATGAGAAATAACTCTTATATATATCATATGTGTGTGTGTGTGTGTGTGTGTGTGTGTGTGTGTGTGTGTGTGAGATAGAGAGAGAGAGAGAGAAGTGAGAGATTAAATGTATTTTGTGTTTTAAAAATTTAAAAATTCTAGATATGAATTCCCATAATTGCTTTGTTGCAAAGCAACATTATTGAGGGCGGGATTGTGCTTTGGCAACATTTAACTTGTGTTTAACTTGTGCGTTAAGCTGATCTGTCAATCAAATTGGGCACACAGCATTTTGCTGCATGCTGAATAAATAACACAGATTGATTCCACACTCCTTTGAGACTCTATTTTTGTTCTTGTAAAAAACAACGATTTACTCAAATTGGTTGTTTTTGCGTCATGGAATCAGTGAATGGAATGAACTAATTGAAACGATTAACCAAACTGAACTGAATCAAATTAATCGAGTAATTAAAAAGTCGAACTGTCCATCACTACTGTACTGTGACAGCTCTCACTGTCTGAGTCTCTCCGAGTCTGTCCAATCACCACTCTCAGGCTGCTGACCAATGACGCAGACCTATGAGTCTAGAACATGCCCCCAGCAGAAACGGGGCGATAACATGTTATGTAGTTTAGTCACAACCAACATACTTTGTTCATTTAAAATCCGGCAGTCATCGACTTGGGTCATGCACATTGCTTTTCTTGTGCTACTTTTATATGCACATCTGATTTGCTTACTTAAGGTTGTGTTCATTAAAACCTGCACTAGGGAAACTTTTACCTCTCCACCACATGGTGCCATCTTTAATGTTAATGTTATTATTTTAATGTTTATGCACACAAAAAGTGCATAGTGCTGCTCATTTTCTTTGTTTGTTGGTTTTAAATATACAACTTGGTGAAATTATTTCAGTGTGTGTATCAGTACTTTTTGAACATTTCCAGCACATTTCAACAATACCATGATAATACTGATAACCGTGATCATTTTTGTCACTATAATCGTGATATGAAATTTTCATTCCGTTTCATCCCTAGTGGACACCAAAAGTAATATTATTATTTTCTCCTATGTCAGTCTGTCATCCTATAGGAATTTAACTTTTTCACTCCTCCATGCCTAATGGTTTATTTCTACGCCATGTATTAATTGTTTTAATCTGTAAAGCGCTTTATGTATACCTTGCAGATGGTGCAATTTTAAATAAAAACTGATTGATTGACTGCTTGGGCAATGTTTATTTTATTTTTTTTAATGGTTGCAACCAGCTTCTCTGCATGCACTGTTCCACCGATGAGTAATTCACAGAGTGCAGGTTAAATGTATCAGCTAATATTACTTTAAGTTCAGAGGTATCGCAAAACACTTTTTTAGTCTGCATTTCATTCCTCCCACAGCAAATGTGCATTTCCCCCGTTCCATGAAGCCTGCATGAATGATATTCAGCAGCAGAACAATGAAGGCTACCTGAGGGCTATCTAGGCACCCCTAGCCACCAACCAGTACCGTGCACAGATTTTTTGAGAGGCAGGGGCTCAATCCAAAAAAGGGCACCCTGTCTTGGCGAAGTGTGGTCCAGAGGGAGGGGGTGTTCTGACGAAGTGCGATGTGGGGGGGTGGTGCTAGGGATAATGCTCAAGCACCATCTGGGGTCTATCTGTGCACATTTCTGCCACCACCCACCCTAGAGGGATAATGAGGTGCCCCCACCAGAGGGAAGATCATAGATAGCAGCACCATTTAAGATCTTCCTTAACTTCATTCTAGCAGGGGGCATCATTGCTAATGATTTAATTCTACACCTCATAAGATTTGTTTTAGTCTGTGAAGCACAAGATGTTGGCCGCCTTAGAAATTATTAAATGTATAATTATTTTAAAGTAATATAGCCTAGGTATTTCCTTTTTTTATAGCCTAGTAGGCCTATGTGTATTTGCTAAAATGACAATGTAACATATAATGTTGACCCTCAAGTCCCACATGGAAACTACACTTTATAAGGCTATCCTAAACTTAAAGCAACAGTCCCACTATTTCTAAAATCACGGTTTTATGCATCTTTGTGTGTTGTTATAATAGCCTATATTAGCAAGATATTGACCACTCTTCCAACAATACCTTGTTAATATACACTACCCATTATATTGAAGTCTAATGCTGTTGTGACACACTGATAAATTAATGAAAATAAATACATTTTTCTTGCATGACAAATTAAAAGAGAAACAAATTACTTAATGAAGATTCTACTGAAATAAGAAAATTACTGTTTACCTTGCGAACACACACACTTAACATACATTACTGTGCATTGGCCAATTCATACAAACCGCATAGGCAATAAAAGTGATTGCTGTAGATCTCCTTTTGTTTCTTTTTTTAATGTGGAAACTGTGTTGACTTGATAATAGTTGCCACGGGGAAGACAAATCTGGTTATTACGTAGTTTTTCCTATATCCAGGATCTTTGGACATGACACATCAGGACTAACTAGAGAGAGTTTACATGCAGAAGCTTGACATCTGCCATTATTTGGTACATTTAAAATATGTTTTATGTTTTAACAGTTGCGGATATGGTTTTCTCGTTCTGGAAGAGTGGTATGTATCTTACTTATACAGTATAGCAACACAAAGAAGCTTAAAACCATGATTTTAGAAATGGTAGGACTATCCCTTTTAGTAAATACATATAGGCCACATTAAAAACCTCACAATGAATACAGGGGTTTTTTCCAGACTCGCCTAGAAGGAAGATTGAAGTTCTAAAATTGTGAATTACAGGCTAATGCTCTAATGGCTAATCTTACAACAACAAGATTCTTCCAGCAGAGCAGAGAACATTACTGTATCTTAGCCTTATCCTGGAGGAACCCCCCCTTACCAAGGAAGGTTATTTACTTGCCATATCCGCAGAAATTGCCTCCTTTGTTCTCACCCACTGTAATGGAACGTTCTGCAAATTTCAGACGTGGTTTTATATACATTGGGTTAGGTCAAGAAACAGTCAATCTCAGCTGACTGTATCAGAAACAAGGCGAAGTATAACATTAACTAGGGCTGTGCGATATGACGATATATATCGTATGACGATAGAAAAACGTCTATCGTTTCATATTATGCTATATCGTTTATATCGTAGTGTCGCAAATTGCACTCTTTACGGCAGTATTTTTCGTCATTAGGACGCTTTGCGTTCTTCCCGGTTCTTCCACACGTGTCGGATGCGGCATGAAATGAGCATCAGAAACACAGACAGACATGAGAGAGACCTGACACACAATAACACACAACCAAGAGACTCTTTAATGCGCAAGCGCACACGCTGCGCCCCGCTCCCGTCGCCGGGCTGAACTGGATCTGCAAGCAGCCCCCCCGACAATACACGATCGCACCCCCACCCCCGCTAATTTAGACGGATATCATTTGTATAAAATTAATAAACATTTGTTTGCATTTTAATGAATTGGAAAGCAATGCAAACACATGCAGAAAGTATAATTTTATTTTTATTAAGATGGTGAAGTGGTTCAACAGTTGTATTATAATAATAATGATAATAATAATAATAATAATAATAATAATAACTATTTTGTATTAACATCGTGATGTACTTGTAAGTAGAACTGAGACGCGACAGTCACAGGAGAAATGTCTGTCCAGCAGATGTTAATGCACCGCTATAGACCCGGCTGTGGTGAATCTCCCTGAATCTGGACCTTTACTGCGCATGTGCTGCGTGATCACTATTACTGGTGTGACTGGTGTTGTGTGACAGTAAATCATACTGTGTGTGTGTGTGTGTGTGTGTGTGTGTGTGTGTGTGTGTGTGTGTGTGCTCTGAGGAAGATAAGTCGAAACGAGTAAGCATTATGATGTTCACTTTTTCTCTAATAAATCATTTTGGAGACATCGGTGAATATGGACTGTTTTTAGACGGGAGCTGCTGTCCTTCCTTCTTTGACCGGATAATTGTTCTATATAAAATCCCTGGGATAAGGCACCCCGCATTTAAGATGCATTAAAACTATTGTAACGCCTGCTATTTTTAAACTTATATATCCCATAACAACATAACACATGTAATAGTAATCACACAACACTTGCGCTGTAATGTGTGGCATTCTGCATATATTTACCATGACAGCCTGCATGTAGTATTTGTTAGTTTTGCTTATTGGAGGCTTAACGAAATACTTGTAGTTTGAATGTCTTTGGTTTTATTTTGTGGCTTGATTGGATAAAAACAAGAAATATCTAGATATATACCGTGTATCGCCCAAACTTCTAAAAATATCGAGATATTATTTTTAAGTCATATCGCCCAGCCCTAACATTAGCCATGCCAGATATATTAAAGAAAGAATTAAGAATTGAGTTTACATTACATGATCACCTCAGTTACACATAAATACTTTACTTTTTAAGACTATGGCTTAGCAAAAAGAAAATGCAATAAGGAAGATAGGGAGGCCTGGTCTTAATAAAAAATATACGCATCAACTAAGGTTGTAAACACTGTGCCCAAATTTAAATCAATATGAAATATTATTAAAATACTTCTAGGTCAGTTGGGACTATTAAATTACTGTTAAAGTTAGCCAAGTTTAATGAACAAATGCATACTGAAGAAGTCAAAACAGAAAACAAATGGTCAAGAAGTCTAGCTCAATATATATATATATATATATATATATATATACACTCACCTAAAGGATTATTAGGAACACCATACTAATACTGTGTTTGATACCCTTTCGCCTTCAGAACTGACTCTTAATTCTACGTGGCATTGATTCAACAAGGTGCTGAAAGCATTCTTTAGAAATTTTGGCCCATATTGATAGGATAGCATCTTGCAGTTGATGGAGATTTGTGGGATGCACATCCAGGGCACGAAGCTCCCGTTCCACCACATCCCAAAGATGCTCTATTGGGTTGAGATCTGGTGACTGTGGGGGCCAGTTTAGTACAGTGAACTCATTGTCATGTTCAAGAAACCAATTTGAAATGATTCGACCTTTGTGACATGGTGCATTATCCTGCTGGAAGTAGCCATCAGAGGATGGGTACATGGTGGTCATAAAGGGATGGACATGGTCAGAAACAATGCTCAGGTAGGCCGTGGCATTTAAACGATGCCCAATTGGCACTAAGGGGCCTAAAGTGTGCCAAGAAAACATCCCCCACACCATTACACCACCACCACCAGCCTGCACAGTGGTAACAAGGCATGATGGATCCATGTTCTCATTCTGTTTACGCCAAATTCTGACTCTACCATCTGAATGTCTCAACAGAAATCGAGACTCATCAGACCAGGCAACATTTTTCCAGTCTCCAACTGTCCAATTTTGGTGAGCTTGTGCAAATTGTAGCCTCTTTTCCTATTTGTAGTGGAGATGAGTGGTACCCGGTGGGGTCTTCTGCTGTTGTAGCCCATCCGCCTCAAGGTTGTACGTGTTGTGGCTTCACAAATGCTTTGCTGCATACCTCGGTTGTAACGAGTGGTTATTTCAGTCAAAGTTGCTCTTCTATCAGCTTGAATCAGTCGGCCCATTCTCCTCTGACCTCTAGCATCAACAAGGCATTTTCGCCCACAGGACTGCCGCATACTGGATGTTTTTCCCTTTTCACACCATGCTTTGGAAACCCTAGAAATGGTTGTGCGTGAAAATCCCAGTAACTGAGCAGATTGTGAAATACTCAGACCGGCCCATCTGGCACCAACAACCATGCCACGCTCAAAATTGCTTAAATCACCTTTCTTTCCCATTCAGACATTCAGTTTGGAGTTCAGGAGATTGTCTTGACCAGGACCACACCCCTAAATGCATTGAAGCAACTGCCATGTGATTGGTTGGTTAGATAATTGCATTAATGAGAAATTGAACAGGTGTTCCTAATAATCCTTTAGGTGAGTGTATATATATATTAAAATGAAGCCTTAAAAAATAATAACAAAGGTTTCATGATGCGACTAGAAATATGTTTTAAGGCTTGTCAATATGCATTTGTCAGATAAAGAAGCTCTACTTTTTATACCATTTACACACCAGTAGTCTTCTGCTACTTCGCCACTCTACTGTCAGAATATGACTTCCTGTCAGAATTTGCCACGTTATAGATGTGTAAATGTTCTACCCCGTCAGAAATTGCAAGGGAAATGTAAAAGTAAATTCTGTCAACTCACATTAAGTTGTCAGAAATTGCTACCCTTGTTGCAATTATGGAGAAAAGCAGGTAGAATATTCTCAAAACTGCATTATGGTGTCAGCAAATGCCACCCTTCTTTAAACTACATGGCAAACTAGGTACTACAGTCTGCCAAGTAGTGCTGTGGCATGAGATATTACCATAAGTTTATGGGTGACCTATGCGAAAGTTAGACATTCCTGACCAATTGAATTATAAGCAGGGCGAGTGGATGGATTGGTTTGATGCGGAAGCCCAACTGAAGTGGCAAACTCTCTCACGCTGCCTTACCATAAGCTGATAATTATTTTCCTGCTGATAATGCAAATATTTGAAAAACCTATATTTCAAAACTCATTGACAGGCAAAACAGAAGGATTTTTTAACTATAAAAGGTTATTGTTCCTCATTATTTCATAGCCAGATCAAAGGGTTCGTAAGTCTTTTTCAGTAGCAGCCTAGGCTATCACTATAATTGGTTATGGAGCCATTTTTAAAAATAAGAAAAATAAATCCTATTTGTATTTCTCGCATGGAGAAAATAAATAAAGAAACAAATAAATGATATATATATATATATATATATATATCATACCTGATTCGTTCAAGGACTAGATAGGATAAATGTTTCAAAGTCCGTGTAGCTCTCTGGAAAATCATCCAGAAGAACACTTTGCAACTGTCAATCAATAACCAGTCTGACATATAGCCTGAAAGGACCACCATAAGTGGAAAGCAGACTCTTCTGACAGGCGCATGTGAAGAGGCATTACAGAAGATGATTTCTTAAATAAAAGTATAAACCGAACAAATCAAATCAATAAGCTGCTTAATTGAGAGGAAGCAAAGCTCAGTCAAGGTAAACTTTGTTTTCCTTTTCTATGTAAAAAGTTCAAGCTGAGGTACGCATGTACAAATGCCGTGAATTCATGAGTCACTGTTTTTTTCTGGCTGTGAACTGTTTAATACATTCATTGTTCACATTCATTTGTTTTTTGTAGTCCACCAGGAATTGATGTAAAAGGGGAAGGCCACAGATGTTACTCTTTAAAGGAGTTCCGGTCGATTCTTTGGTTAAAGCCAATTAGGGTTAAAGAGAATCCAAGTTCTTTTACAGTCCAGGGAAATCATAAGCCTTGCATTACATTTTACTCAATGGGACAGTTTTCATATTGAGAGAGAAAAAAAATACCACCAAGACAATTAGATGAAGTCAATCTGCAAAGTAGTGTTGTTCTTAATAACCTGGTCAACTGGGAATGGTAATGACTGAGTCTGATAGCTGGAGTTATCTTGCAGCTATATCAATATGCAGACACACAAAACACATACTGTAAGTAAATTACTAAAGTCCACTGCTTGTGAATTCTCAGCGGTGAGAAAAGCAGAGATTCCAGAGAGAGGTTTATTTGTAACTGAGAGTTATTACAATCATGATGTAGCCATATTCTAATCTGATCAATCCCAAGTGTCCAGCTCTTACATGCATCTCTGTGAACTGAGCTCAAACCAAAGCAGGTCTCAGTACTAGGCTGTGCACTATGGAGCTCGTATCCACAGACAGAATTTTAATTTCCCCCAGGCAGTTATTTTTAATAATGATGTATTAAGTATAATAATATGACTGTTTTGAAGTCTTTTTTCTATAAATCTGTACTTCTGTATTCTGTTTTATATTGTAAAGTAGGTCAACTGAAAACATGAATTAAAATAGTTTCATAGTAAAATGTGTACTCTAGAGCAGTGGTCCTCAACCTGTCAATTTCGATCATTCAGTTGATCCTGAAGTAATGCAGAGTAGATAACTTCAGACAACTCTTCAATCCCCCCCCCTCGTCTCCCCAGGACCACTGCTTTAGAGAAACTGACTGTTCCTGTTCCACATTGGATTAATTTTGTTTGAAAAATGCACCTCACAAAGGGTTAAAATACTCATAATAGTGTTTGCATTCATGTGTATCATGTCTGTCTTTGTCAAATGGGAACTGAAAGCCCAACAAACATCACTGTATGGCTTCCAACTTCATTAGCATTTATCTCTTTGAAGGTAGGTATGTTCCAAACAGAGTGAATAATTTCAGGTCCCCAGGGGAAGATATTTACTCCCAGTATCCCATTCACAATGTTAATTTAGTTTTAATGCACATTTATTCTCCTGGTCTTGTAGAAAGTAAAAAAAAAAAAAAAATGTAGCAGCATTAACAGACTGCATAGATTTCACTCATTTATCATAATATAGTTCTCTAGTCTAAGGAAGCAGATTAGATAACATTTCAACTGCTATTGAACACAGACCCAGAAACAAGTCCTATTAATTCTATGCCATTATCAGTATACTGTATGCTGCATGACTATGAAGGTTAGATCCTGTTTGCTTTACTAAACCTAAAGATTGATATATAAAGCACACATTAAAAAGGTCACACAAAGCAAAAATCTTCTTAGAATATAGGGCAAGATATGCAAAGGTTTGGTGGAGATTTGGCTTGGTGGAGAACACAAACAAACAAATGCCACAATTACACAATGGCCATGTAATGCTGAAACCACACTGAACAATCTTCACTTCAGACCACAGCGTTTATTAGTGAAACACCTCATTTAAATAGCACATAATAAGAAACAGACATTTAATAATAACAATTAATAACTGTAAACTTTGTTTAATTAAAGATTAATCCTTTTTTCTTCATTAATTATTGTTTGTATAGTCAAATCTAGACCATTTTGTAGAAAGTGAGATGCCTATTAGCAACTCCCATTACTAATTGGGCTTTTGAATGCTATTGGTCTAATATATTTTTTAATAAGTGTCATTTTAAAGCAAACAACAAATGCTTCACTCAAATATCATAGTCAGAGGGAAATGATTTGCATACAGTATGAATATATGCATTTACACTAGGACAAATAATCTGAAAAGAGAAGATGAGATATTTTGCTAGTGTGAACAGAACTGAACACCTGCTGGAAACTCCTCTCTCTTAGAAGATTAAGTCCTATTTGAAGACATCAGAATATTTGCCTCTTTAAACGAAACTGGAAGATGGTTTTCCACCAGATGTCATTCTAAAACTGGCAGAGCTAACATGTTTTTTGATTTGTTAAATATGGAATATAAAAATAAAACAATACCAATGCATGTTTTTAACAGTATAGGGGTCAGTAGATTTAAGCATTCAGCTATTAAAAAACAATGTATATAACATGACATTCATACAGGTGAATAACTAGATAGGAGAAGCAAGCGAGAACAGTACCCGATATTCCCTCTGTTTGAGACAGAAGAGTGGGAAATGCAGTAGTTAATCGTTACTCCCACCACACAATTGTTAGGTCCTTTTGTTCTGAAGACTGGGACTGTGCTGTATGGGAGGCGATTCGTGAGAGTCCAGCATTCTCCAGATTTAACATGTTCATATTCAACTTAGCAGAAATGCCCTTATGAAATGTAAACAAATATTTCCAGAACATTTCACAATCTAAATATACCAGATCACAGGCACTCACCATGGACAATTCCAACAGATAACTGTACATTGAATTGTACTGTATATGTATAATCACATTTAGATTGCTTGTCATTTAAAAAAATATACATGTATCCTTCAATTACATTTATTTATTCATTTAAATTGTGCCCCTCACAGGTTCAGAGATGAGTGTAAATGTATCACAGCATCTGTTTATTTCACTTCTCTAACATAAACTAGTTACTGTGATACTGCCAGGGGTTGCCGTGAATACATGAGGCAGAAAGGAAAATAAAAGGGAGCCTTAAAAAATTACTGTAAAACCAAACACAAAACCTGGCCTTGGAGTCGGCGCCGGCTACACGTGGGAAGGAAGTCCCTCCCTGTCTGCTTCTGGGCCACTAAACAGTTTCCCAGTAAAAAGGTTTAGCTAAGAGCATATGGGGGCAGGTGAGTAATCCAGGTTTAGTCATAATCCATAATCTGTTGTAGTTCAGAAAAAGGGGTTGTGGCCACGTGGATATTCCTCATATACTCTGTGTCAGTGCCTAATCAGGCCTCAAAAATCAATCATCGTCAAGCCAGGTACACAACAGTCACCACTCCTCTCTCTCACCTCGCAGTTGCCTGCTCTTTGAACAGCTCTCCTGTGGCCCTCCTGCAGGGCCCCTCAGGTACAAAGCAACACAGAAGAGCAGGTGTTTCCTTTCCTTATGGTTGGCAGGTGTGTTGCACCTGCTGGGCTGACAGGTGTCTGTGGATGCAGGATTGATCCATCGGGGGGAACCAAAGCCTCCTGACCACCACATACCATATACCACACAACATAGTGTGCCACAGTACAGCAATGAATATCATGCTTGGGATCTTATTTTGAGTAATAGTGTGTCCTGAGGAGAAAAGTTTCCAAAGCTGAAAGAGCCCACATTGCTCTGCCACAAGGGAATCTTATTTCTATCCCATAAAATACAGCACAATGTCTCCTGTTGCAATTAAGATATTGGGCATCCATATTTAATATTTAATTCTATGGAAATATGTTTTAATTGAAACGGACGCCAAATTCAAATTAGAGATACCAGACAGTGCTGTTAAATGAAAAGTGGATTGCAAGTTAGAGAACTTGCAGGGTTGTGTGACATGTAAAATCATGGGTTCCAAACGTGTTAGAAAGCAGGTATGTTCTCCGTTTTAATTGTTGCTGCCATTCATTTCCAGCAGTGTGAAATCCTTTCCTCAACGGAATTAATTACATTTGCTTTTTCATCCTTAACTCAGTGACACTTGTCCATCTTCATTTTAAGCAAGCTGTCAAGTCATCTCTGCTTGCTTCTTTCTTTAATCAGTGCATGTCTTTGAACTGATGGTATGCAGTTCAATCAATGTATTTTCCATTTCTAAGGAAAATCTCCTTTTAACATAACATTTATAGAGTGCACACCTTGCTACTGCACAACTCAGACAAGCAACGATAATCAGCACAAATTGTCTTCAAATGGCACCTGTAGCAAAATATACAAGTCTTTAAGCATGACAGCTTTTTACAGATTTGTGTATCACCTTCAGACAACATATTGGTGTGCCCCACCTGCAACAACACAAACAGGGATCTGATATCTCATTACTCTGGATCTCACATTTCTCGGAAAAGAAGAGTCCCTGGGTATGAATAATGTGTGCTGAATAATTTCAACCCCACTGTATACAAAAGTGCCTTGCTGAATGGCTGAAAATTGCTGTATCACATTCAGTAATTTGGTAATCCTGATAATTAGGTTAAGCAAAGGTACTTGCTTTTATATTGAGTGGTTTATATGAATCCTTTACTATCCTGCAATGTAACTCAAATTATTTTAGTTTTCAATTTTGTTTTTTATGTTGGCTATGAAATCATGAGTAGCCTATAATTTTATATCATCAGTTGAGGCATGTAGGCAGTTGTAATCTACCATTCAACTCACCTTGGATAAAGGCATTTGCTGAATAACTTTTTTTTTTTTTTTTTTCATAATCATTCCCCTCAAAAAGTCAAAGGGCACAATCCAGTGGCAAGACTGGGTGATCTTACAGAAGACATGCACATTACTTGAGAGAAAGCACCTTAAAAACTCTGGGGAAATGTTTCATATGAGATATACCAATCGCCAGACATCACTGAGTTACTGTCAGAGCACTGGAGGTCAGGGATGTAACCCACCTTGTGCTGAAAACCAAAACAATTTTTTTAGATAGCGACAGTATACAAAAGCACATTGATTTTTATATTTACATAGCCGATAGACTAGTCAAGAATTTAACGATTCATTCAAAAATAAAAATAATCACAACACCTTTAATACAAGAAAGTATCTTGGGTCAGGGCCAGGCAGTTAAGCAGTTGTAAGCCAGTCTAAGCCATTACCTCGCCAAATCAGAATAAAGAGGCACTGAAAGTAGCTTGGTTTGACTTTAGATTGAACATATGGCTCTTAATTTTTATCTTCACCTGTATGAGAAGAAAATTAGGTTAAAAAAGCCTGTTGGGACTGGACTAATATATTAAACCAGCATAGTGCATTAACTGCTTTAATATTCAGAGCTGAAATAAAAAAAAAAACAGGCTCAGGTCACATCCCACTTGATTTCTTCCCTGGCGATGAGTTTAGGAAAGTGATGTCTGACTGCATAATCCTAATGCCAACCAGGATACCAAACACCTGTGAACTGCAAATAACCAAGCAGAGTTCCTATATTCTTTTAAAAGTTTTATACAGGAAAAGGAGTGTAACATATTGGTCCTACAAAAATTACACCTGTTTCTTAAACTACTGTTATATAATCAACATTGTATTAGAAAAGACTGTATTAAAATATATTTACATGGGCACTTCAGGTTCAATAGAGACTGAAGTGAGTCAAGTCTGACAGATGAGATGGACAAAGGGATTCAAGTAAAATTAAAAACAAGATCTTTGTGCAGAACTGAGAAATAACAAGTAAACTGGGTTATACACAGAATTGTTTCAATGGGCTTGCATTCTCTTCACATTCAAAGGGTGTAAATGTTTGATTCCCTATAGCCTGGAGTACAGAACAAAGTAAAGTGCTGTTTAATTAATCAGGAACATGTGTTAAAGTGGTCTTTGTAAAAACTTACATTAGTTTATGGGGGTTGTGAACATATTACTAATTTAAGTAGCATAAACTTGGAGACAGTCAAACTGCACAATTTGAATTAACCATCCCGGTATACGCTGGACAAATTCCAATTAAAGACGATGTTGTTGTTGTGTGTATAACAACTACACACATAATGCACATGTCATGTATACTGCTGAACTTGACATACAGTATCTCAGCTAGAAGTGTTCAAACTACACTATTGCTCGTGGAAAAAAAAAATGAAATTTGAAAATACATCAAGATTTAAACACTTAATAAAATGTTACTGCTGTAAGTGGGAGTGAAAAGATTTAGTATGACTATCAATTATTAAATTCAACAAGATGAGGAGTTTAAAAGACACCAGCTGAACTACTATTTTGCCAGCATCATTACACTACTGACAAGTCATTGTCCAGCTCATTTACCATTAAGTTCAATGTAAGCACTTTTAACAGTAACAGGTTTCCCTACATGTTTTTAAGAGAAGTTTCAGTCAAATATCCCAGGGGTGTCATTATTGACTTCTAACTCAACATATGTCACTATCTGCACATATGAAGATATGTCAATTTCCTTGAAAAAGAAAACAAAGCTCTAAGTCAAACCAAAAGCATTGCTGTGAAACTATATAGGGAAAGACTGTCGTTCCGTCATTCCTATACGTGAATGGGTTGCAATTCCTTTATTAAAAGGTAAATGACAGCAAAGCTAAGCAAGACTGAAGAATGGATTAGCAGAGTGCACAGCAGGGACACGTACCTCAGTGAGGGAAGGGTTTACAGAGGTGGAGCAGCTAAACACAGCTGATGCATGTGGAAATGGTGAAAAACTAGAAGTATAAGCAGTTTAACCAAATCTGTTCTGCTCCTTTAACAGTATGAAAGAAATACTGAAGAGGCCTAATTTTTTCAACAGTGGATTATCTGGAGAACTTGAGTTATTCTCCTGTACCGCACAGATGGTGCTGTTTCTTACCAAGGGCGTTACAATATTGATTGTATTCAATAGGCAATACAACGCATAGCCCATCAGAGAATTTTTTCATGATACCGGCTGTACAACTTAAGTATTTTATTGGATTACTTCACATGGTGTAATTTAAGCAGGTAAAACATAACTTCATTGTGTATTTAATGGGCAGGAAGCTAATCTCTTAAATCCCCTTAGATTGTTTCTCCCAACTGATGCCCAAATGCTACATCTACCTCTTAAAAAACAAGATTGGTTGTGAAAACAAAGCATTATTTAGTCTCAGTTGTGAACCACTATGCTTAACTCAATGTCAAATTGTTTTAAAATAAAACAATGGGAGAAGAAATACAAGAAAACTGTATACAGCGCACATTGAAAAGGCCTGGCCCATTTACTGAATGCAACATAGATCTTTACATTCCAAAAGAAAGATAAAGAGAAACCGCTAAATGTGATATGCTGAAAATGAGCATGTGCAGCCAATCCATTTTCTCATCTGCCTGACGGGAAATAAATAAGTCTCCCACATGAAGGGCTCCCCCAAAGAAATAACAGCTGCTGAAACCCTTCATAACAGCAACGAGCTGTCAGAAATGATAACTGCACTCCTGATTACAAGGTTGCCAAAAGACCTCCAGAAGACGGGCAGGATCACAGATTGCTCAGACAAAGCACGATACACTCCACAAACAATTTTGAAAAATTAAAACAATGATATTGCCATCAAAATCGAATCGCTGACAGCCCCGTACTTTAATGCTTCTAAATTAGCTTCACAGAAGGTCCTGACAGGCTCATCTTTTCTAAGCAACTTGTGGCAGAAATCGTCTCAGGTTCTCACCTGGTCGACCTGGCACGCTATGTCATTATGCAGAGTGAGTCACGCCAGTTGGAGCTTAATGTTTTGAGATGTAATTTTGGCAAGGTAGTAGGGGTGCAAACACGTACGTACACTTCGTTATATATGACAGCTGAGAACGATTTTAGACCACCACTTAAGGTCTGAAATAAATGCCAGCTTTCGAGTGTTAGCCTTTGTAGCCTTTAGCATTACACAAGGTAATTTTAGTTCTCTCATTAAAACTAACAGTGGTTTTCAGAATTTAAAATCCCAGACTAAGAATATCAAATGCAAATAAACGAATGCTATTGTGTCCACTCAAGTGTCAAAATATGAGAGAAATTCCATTCAAAATAATGAGGAATTTACCAAATTAAATATAATTCATTTTATTATACGTATTTTTATTATTTATTTTATTCAGCCTTCAATTGAAATGTAAAATATTTAGTATGCATGTATTGACAAACAACATGAGTAGTGCCCTGCAATTAGCAAACATTTTCTACATACTGTCTGTCCAGTAAATCCAACATTTTATTTTCAAAGCATTTACCTACCTCTCTGTAAATCTCCTTCTAATGAAGTGGTCATTACTATACAACCAGTTGGCTACAATAACTGCTTTTGGAAAATTACCACCATGTAGGGTAGTTACATAAAAATGGAAACACACTGGGCAGGAAAACCACAAGAAATTCAGACAGAAATAAAATGCATGTTCTGCCACAAAATCAGCAAGCTCTGTATGAGGAATGACATCATCTTCACAAAAATATCCCAGAGAAATCTAACAGTAAAGACATTTAGTAAAGCAAGTTTTAAAATAAGCAGAAAGGTGGCATATGTGACAAGTATGGGATATTGACGCAGACCTGGCATGGATTGGATCACGGAACTTAATGAACCATTTCAGTTGTGTCCTTTTTGGCTTTTTATTTGGCAGGTCAGGTGCATTCATAGGTTTGTACTGGACTACAATGCTGGGTTTCAGATGACATTGGTGAACTACTCAGGTTGCATTAATGACACAGGAGCCTTACAGCATTGTATATCATCAACTGTGCTCACTGTTCTTTCCCATTAGTGCAGCTGAGGCATGTTCCCAATTCTTCTTCCACTGTCTTTCTCTGAAAATAATAAAGCAGAAACAGACCATGTTTGGTAGGTTAGCTCAACCCCACCGTCTGCCACCCCCTTTGGAGTGGCTTTGAGCACATTCCCCACACACTCCGCCTCTCAAAACTATCTTTGTTAAGTTAACTTTGTCAATATGACGTTTGCTCTGACGGCACCATTTGGAGGTCGCCCCATATACTGTAGAGGATTCTTTTAATAACTTTCTCCATGACATGTGGACATGACGATTGTGTAAATAACACTTTACAGGACAAGGAAAGAACAAACAGACAACAAACAGGAAAATAAAAGCATTTCTAGGATCCTTAATAATGTGATTTCCTTTTTTCAACACTTGATGGATACCTCCTATCATCGTATAGAGGAACAGACCTCTCACATATTTGGACATGTGGGGAAATAAATAAATATATAAATAGCTAATGTTTTGGCACAAGAGCAAGAAAGAAAACAATGTCCTGCTTCTTGCTTAACTCACAATTAGTAACAGCTGTGATTTTCCACTGAATACATCACTATGTGCATTAACAATGTTGCACAGCATATTTTGTATCTTATCTACAACCCAGACATTATCACTTTAGTATTTAAAATATAATCCATAAAGGCACATGCCCCACCAGCTTTTCAGACTGTCAGAATAACCGCTGCGTGCTTCAGGGAGAACGCATTAGGAAAGCAAAGAATAAAAAAGAATAAAGAACACACCATGAGAAAAATAATCTAATCAATTTACATTCATAAAGGAATTGCATAATTCATACCTGTTTATTAATATGTATAATGTGTGAATAATCTCTTCAAAGCCAACATTACATAAACAAAATGCCTAATTCACACTAATGGCAGTCATTAACAATGTACCCACAAACGACTCACCTCCAGCAGCAATTCCATTATTACTAACCAAACACCCATAAATTCCACCTTCAAGGCACAGTTATGACTACATAGCAAAGTAACAGCCCTGGCTTTTTTGTCATTCCAGCAACGTCCAATGGCACAGCCTGTGTATCTGCACATTTAGACTGAAGCCTCACAGGCTAATAAAGCTGTATACACCACAGTAAACCCATCTTAACTCAAAATGAATGTGTTGTTATGCAAACAGTTTTACTGTTCGGAGCAAATTATAAATTTAATTTGTCGCATGAAGCATCAGGAATTAGAGTGAGAAATGATTTTGTTTGAAGTTTTTTTTTTCATTTGTATTAATTTCTTTTTTAATTAATTGAAGGCTAGAAGAATGTGCAGCATGTATCGGGTAGGGCTGCCTAACAGGACAAAATCATATAGAGAAAGAAAACAAAATGAGATACTCAGTGTACAAACAACTGTGCTTTTTAAATAAGTAGGGGGCCTAAATAAAAATTAATCACCTAAAGTGACTCAAAATGACCACTGAAAACTTTCCAAGAGTATCTTTTTTCCTTAAAAATAATGTCAGAGCGTACAGCTGTATCAATCAGACTGGAGCTCAGGTGGACCTTAATGGCATACGGAAATAATATTGGACGTCTCTGCGGAAAAGGTTTGACCTTTCATTTTTACTCCAGTCACATGTATTTATATTCACTCTGACGGACTATGCCGGATGAAGGCTCCTTGAGCTTCCGTAGTCCCAAGGTGAGCTGGAAAGGGGGAAGAAACTTAGCAGGAGAAAGATTGTGCAAATGAAAGTGAACAGGCACGCAAGTTAAAATGCAGATAACCTGCGAATCAGCAGTGACAGGCAGACTTGCACAGCAGAAGCTGGCCTGAGAGAGGTCCATTCCCCTGGGAGGCCCGGTGTGCCAGTGTCAGAGACGCATTAGTTGGGGTTCTCATCCTGAAGGGCTTACATTAAACGCTATTGAACTGTGATGGTAAATAAGCAGCATTCTGTTTAGCTTGTCCTTTACATCTAAATTGAAGATTGGTGTAATTGATGAGTTATCATTAGGGGAATGTGAACCTCACACACGCAAGGTCATTGTAATGACTGGCAGGGAGCACAATCGATGCACAGGTTTCTCCTCATGCAAGTCGCCCTAAAGGCCTGAGCTTTATACAGGGGGGGGCACAGTGGCTTTGCACTCAGAAATCGGAGGCCTTGAATGGAAACGGAGTTGACTTGCAGCTGATTAACCAATTCCCACTTGAATGACTCCGAAAGAGGCAAGAGACTGCCTCTTCAGAGTTAAATTAGCGTCCTGCTTTCTTAAACATCACTGTGAACCCAAGCCACATGGCCTTTTACTGTATTCCATTAACCAAACCTCTATTTAAAAAAAAAAAAAAAATCTGTATACAACTCTCTGATTGGATATTCTAAATATAGTTGAGGTCATTGACCATATACTTCAGTCCCAAGATTCGTTGTTTATTTCTTGTTTACTTCAAGTAGTAATGCAGCATACAGCGCAACAACAAAAGTTCTCATTTCAATTTGTTCAAAAGACTAATATAAAACCAAACAATAAGAAAGTAAGAGGTAAAAGCAAAGGGTATGGCATATGCCCAAGAGAAGGTATGTTAATGTCATAGCGACATTCAATGTACAGTACAAAGATAATGATCTTACATTTAAAGATAATTATACATTTTATAAAGTGGTATGATCATAGCAAAACATATTTTGTGTGTGGTTTCATTTTAGCTCTAAAATTATAGCCTATAGTATAGTGCATACAGTAGTTAAATGTGCCTTTCGAAAGCATGTACAATCTGAAAAAGGCAATCCATGGAACTAAATATAATTTTGAAGAGGATGGGTCTCTTTAGACTATATTACAGGGCAACATTTGTACTACATAAAGACCAAAAGTCTAAAGAGATGTTTCTTTAAAATAATATAAGAGCACCATTAGGGTTAAATGTAATTATAATAATAAAATAAATGTAATTTGTACTAATCTGATACTTCAAGTGAGTGACAATTTCTCCTTCTGCAGCTGCAGAAGTGTCCTATTGACAAAAGAGAAAATGTTTCTTTTCTATACAGCAATTGTTATAGATGAGAGAGATCTCCACAGTACTGACCAACAAAGCCACTTGACAAGAAACTTTGAGGGATCAGCAGCCCTTTGTTTAACACAAGTTGAAAACTGAAGTATAAAAGAAAATGGTATACCTAAATGTCAGCCAGTTCTGTGGTTTACAAAATATGTTATGAACTACCAATACAAATAATAATATCAGTCATGAATATAAATTATCATCTAATGTTCATTCACACCATCTGAGGAAATCTGTGTGTGTGTGTGTGTGTGTGTGTGTGTGTGTGTGTGTGTGTGTGTGTGTGTGTGTGTGTGTGTGTCCCGTTTCACAAGCAGGAAAATTTGCACAACTGATTGAAAAAACACTGATATAAAAGTAAGAGTCCCCTGCAGTGTGGAAGCTAGAAAAAGCAATTTCCAAAAACAAAAAACAAAAAAAGTGTAGCACAATCATTTTAACACCCTTCTCAGATCTCAGCCCCTCACTGCAACTTGAATTACTGTCAATACCTTGAGGATGTTAACAATTACACCAACTTACCAGGCTGGTGGAAGCAGATACTGGGACAGTGCACTTAAACGTTGTGCCTATGGAGCAAAACTAAAATGAACATCTCCTTTTCAGGGGCACAGCTGAAGGCCTAGAAAAGCTATTTTGTGTCAAGTGCATAGAGGGTATCCATGTCCTACTCTCAACCTTCTAGTTTCTTTTATGACAACCATTACACAACACAAAGCTGTTAAAAAATATATATTTTTGGCTCATAATCTAAAGCACACTTCTTCAATGCAAAAAATACAATACATACATACACTATCATAATACAATAAAACTAGATTACTTGAACCCTTCTCTTCTGGAGTTCGTATTTAAAATTGAATAAAACGAATGTCTGAAATATGAGAAGTTTAAAATATCAGCATACGATTGTGATAAAAAATTACTATAAAAAAAATAAACATGTTTTTGCTGATGATGAAATATCCACATACTGCTTCTGGTGCCTCAGTCCCAGATGTGGCTTGGCTGATTGTGCTAGATGAAGGGCAGTGTCTCTCACACTATATTCACAAAGACCAACTCCCTCCAGTAACTTGGCAGAGTTTGTGCTGTTGGTGTTGGGAAGGCCTTCTTTCTTGGCTAATCGTCAAGGCACCTGTTTTTAGACCATGAGGTCCCAGGGTCAATGTCACAGTCACACAGATCAAAGAATCAGGTACCACAAGGGTTTGCCATTTCCTTTTGGAAAACAGCCAAAACACACGTTGCTTCTTCTTTTACCACTGGCATAAAACCCTGCATTGAGCCAATCCTCGAGGTACTTCTACCAAAATCGAGATAAATGCACAAAATGCTTCTTAAAAACACTATTATCAAGCCAATATTTTATTCAAAACAATTATATTTAAATTTATATTGCTTTCAAATCTATACTGAGATATGGGTAACCATGGGTAACTGGAATAATGTTACAGCACATGCTTTTATGAGCAGTTGCATGTTTTACAGAAGACTTCAGAGTGTCAGTGTTTGTCATATCATCACAAAATGGTTATTTGTTTCCTTGCACAAGTTATTCAATAATCATGGACAATGATTTCAAAATCCCAAATGACTTATTTTTCCACATAGTATGTATGAGAAACCTTTGTTTTTGCAGATTCCTGACCTTGCAATAAAACATGGCTTGTGATTCACACATACTAGTTACTGCAGTGCATCCAATAGTGTGTGATGAAGCCAAAACATCCAACAACAGTCATACAAAAAAGAAAACTCTCCAGTAAACAGCTTAAAAGAATGGGCAGAAATAGGTTGTACACAGTCCGGCTATTCTACCTAGAATAGATGCATTCTTCATTTATAGGCAGAATAAAATATATGACTATATCATAAGTTGAGCACAGCCCAAACTCACCCCACCGAGGACTGTAAAGACTTACCTGTGGCGATGCTCATCATGCCCTCCTTGACCGTGGATGATCTGCCCTCCAGGATGCTTCCCCTCCTTGCTGGAGTCAATGTGGGGTATTAGGACGTCTTCCAACCCCAGGTCGAAGCGCTTGTGCTTGGAAGAGTCTGGGAGGAAGAAGAAAGCTCCAAAGCACAGAGTGATGAAGGCACTGAGGATGAGGAGCAGGATGAACTTCTCAGAGAGGCGCAAGGTGGCCCTGTGGTGAGGGAATGATGCAGTGCCGGGAGATAAGGTGGGTATCCTTCTTCCAGAGAGGGGCAACAAAGCTGGGGTGGTCATGTTGGTTTTTATTATTGGTGCTATAACTACAGTTTATAGGGTTTCCTTTATACCGTATGTATTAGGCTATCTCATTTCGGCAGGCAGATGTTCAAACAAGTTGCATTTATTTATCTTAAGCGACGACACGTTTCCTCTTCAGCTGATTGACGAGGGTATATTCTGAGAAGGGAAAATAAACAGTTCATTGCAATGATGAAAGCCTTGCCTAAGACACTCTCCTTACCGTTTCAATATCTGTAAGCATGAGTCAAAGTGTGTGCCTGTACTTAAATGGCACGTTAGATTTAAATAACAAACACTATGCAAAGAAAGATCAACACGACTGCACGGTAGGGGGAATGCAATGCTTTTTATCTGCCGTATTCAAATGATGAATATTTATCACATCACATATATCCCCATAAAAAAAGCTGTGCGCAGTTTTACAATATCGATGTCGTGGTGGCCTGTGCCACAATACTTCACCCCCTGAGGGGCAACAACAACCAGGGCAAATCAAATACAGTACAAATTGCTTTAGTGACAGATCATACAGATCTTAAAAACCTAAGGAAATATGAACTGTCCGGTAACCCCTCAGCAGGCACGGATCTGACTGTGTGTCAACTTATGCATGATGCTAAAATATTAAATTGGCCAGTCACGATTTCAGCTCAGATTAATAATAGTTGGCTGTGCGATCCCTGCTTCTCCATGGCTGGGCATCAATCACAGCGGCAGCCCTGTGTGATAAAGCGGAATAGCCAATGTTTTTACAACCCCCAGTACTGAACATGCATGACGTGAGGTTGTGTCAATTCAACTGCACAGGTCATCGTTAAAGGAAAAACACATATACTGATTCATTGGTTAATGTGATGCAGCATGCTGTGATGATCGCTGTGCATACAACTGCAGTAATGTGGCCTTAAACATACGTTATACAAAGGAAATAGCTGTACATACCGTGCAAATCATATTGTCCTTCCCATCCATGCTCAGTGGTCGTCCGGAGCAAGAGTTAAAACCCAACAGATCAATAATCATACCACATCAGTACTGTTTAAAAATCAAGCGCTATCGCCCCCAAAGTAGTCTTAACAAAACAAACAAAAAACCATCCTAAAACATCAGAAGACGGTCACATCTTGGACGGTTTGCAGGAAATGCAACACTGGCTTGGGCATGTCTCGCACAGGACAGTGGACGATCATCGGGAGCCGGGGAAAATGTCCCGTTACATTATGATGAAATAAATCATGCCTTGCGGTGAATCTCTCAACAACTCCTGCTTCTCATCCAGGCCTGATCTCAGCAGCAGCGATAGGAGACCCCGCTGCGTTCAATGCACTGACGGCAAACTGGAGATTTGAACACAGCTGCGGCGCCAGACCGATCTCTGTTAAAACAGTCCTTGCATTTCTTTTTTTGTTACAGTTGCTGCGCTTTTCTCCCCCCAGTCATCGCTGAGGCGCCGGGGCTGACGGAGCGCTTTCTTTTCCGATCACAGCCCGCACATCGCCCGACTCCGGGGTGCTGGGTCAGAGCTGCCGATGCTTGTTCCGGGGAGGTTCATGCCTGGAACCGGTGCAACCGGCTGCATGTCATGTATTTCCAAGTCTAGATTACTACTAGGCAGGCACGGCGATCTTTTTTTCCTCCTGATTTCATTAAAACGGCATCCCTCCATCAGAGATGTTGTTACTGCAGCTGCTCCTCCTCTCAGTCCTCCAGCATCCCATCGACAACCGGGCGGGGGAAGTTAGGGAGTATCTCTCAAGTCAGAGGCGCGGAGAGAGCGGGGCGCTGCTTTTGGCAAAGAAGAGACGTGGTTCCTCTTAGGGACGGTCCGCAAATATACCGCTAATGGCGTGCTGCTTTGCAAATCGACACACGCCCCGCTAGAAAAACATGAAATACGCCTGTAAATGATTATAAATGTACATCTGGGATGCAAAAATGGATACATACAAAAAATACAGTATATGCAAGTTGAAGTACAAAATGTAACATTAGTTGCAACTGTTGTGTTGTAACATTCTATATTGGCATTTATTTCCTTACCGAAAATGTGAACAGCTGCATATCTTAACAGTTAATTAGATTTCAGTTTACATATCATTGACTGTATATTAATATAGATGGATTCCTCCTTTTAACATTGCGTTGAAGTTATAAACGGAATAATTGTACAGAAAGGATGTTTAGTAATTCAATTCTTGGTGCACAGACGGCAGACTTATTAAAAGGACTGTATGCAACATTTAACACTGTGCTTAGTTTGAACAATGTTTTCTTACCAAGGTAAACAAAAAGGTATGTATCTTAAAGCTGCTCGCACATATAACAAGGTTATAAAACGAAAGCCCCTAAATCTTAATTTGCAGTGTCTGTTTCTTAAATGTTTATATATAATTATTTATTATGATCAGTAATGTATCTAATATTCTTAGTTTGTGTATGTTGAACAGCAACCTCTGATTCAACAGTCCTGCATTCCCACAGCTGATAGGTTGCAAATGCAGCATTTATTTTTGTCATATTTTAGTCCATATTTCTTTACTTCTCATTATTAATAGTGAGGTCTGTCAACCTGTCATCCTTTATATGCACAATGTAATTAAGATCAAAGAGCAGACACTGAGAAAAATACATCATATAATTTATATGAAGGGTTGTAAAACACTAAGATATTAGTACAACTTCCACAATAATACATAAATTAAGGTTTTAAATTCTGTCATATACATTTCTGGGGGAGTACAAACTTTCTCAAAAAGTGAATAATTCCATATTGTGACAAATCTTGTAAAATAACCATCAAAACTAGTGCAAAATTGTGTGTGTGTGTGTGTGTGTGCGCATGTGTGTGTGTGCGTGTATAAGAAAGGGAGAAGATTCTGTCAAAACTTTTCACAAAGTGTCTCAGATATAAACAAATAATAGATAAATGGAACAATGCAACCGTTATTCTCCTTCACAAAAAAGGAGACTACCATAGACAACACATCAGCACAGAGTAAAAATGGGATGGAGTGCATTTGGAAGAAACAGTACGCTGTTGAAAGGAAATCTACCCACTTTCCTGAAGAGAAAAGTATTTGATCAGTGTATACTACCAGTGCTCACTTACAGCTGTGAAATCTGGTCACTTAATGCAAGAAGGATACAGAAAATGTGGACGACACAAAGGAGCATGGAAAGATGTATGCTTGGAATAACAAGAAGAGAATGAATGGATCCAAGAACAAAGAAAATATGTGACATCATCAAAAGAGTGAAAATGTTAAAATGGCTATGGGCTGGACACAAGAACAGATCAAAGGTGAACAAGAAAGCTATTGAATGGAAGACCTAGAAGATGACCACATCAAAGATTAGAAGATGAAATAATAAACTTGACAGGTGTGACATGGAATAAAGAAGATATATATCAAAGGGGAAGAAATAGAAAAACCTTGTGGTCACATATTCATACCACTTGTTCTACAGAAATGGTTTAAGCTGGAATGTCACACAGCACATGATCTGCATGCTGCATTCGGGGACATTTTCAGGCATCAAAAAACGATTCAAAAGTGACTATCACTTGCTAAAAAGAAATACAAAGCCTTCAGTCCCAACAGAAGCTTCTGCACAATAGCTTGGAGAGCCACCAGGGGGCCATATGATGAGATATGTATTCATTTATTTATTTGACTTTTCTGTCTCCTCTAGCCTTTGTGCCATTGCATGTTTGTGCCATTATCTGTGTTAAAAATGTCCCAGCAGAGTGAAATAAACATTTACAGAGAGCAAACAAAAGTAAAGAGATATTCATGTTTGTTTGGAAAGAACACCTGTTTATTTTGGAAACACATATAGCAGTGGAAAAATATGAGTGCAGTTAATACTTTGCAGACCAGGGCTGCCAATGTCATCCACACAATATGTAAATATTTTGCCACTTTACACGAGATAAAAGATGGCACTACAGAGTTAGAATCCCATTTGTATTTTGCCAGTGCTATGTAAGGCTTCAAAATAAACAGGTATTCTTTCCAAACTGGGGCATGTGTGTCTATTCTCAGCATATATGTAAGTGTGAACTTAGTAGAGAATGCAAGATAACCAATGGGCGATGTATCTGTGCTTGCTTCGTGGAAAGAGTATGGAAATTGTTTTATTCAAATAGACAGAGTGTACGAATGATGGAAGGAATGTTTCAGCAGAGATGGGGCCGGATTCTCAGATTTTGCATCACAATAACGCCCCTGCTCATGACGCACTCACTGTCCGGCAGTTTTTGGCCCCACAAAAATCACAACATTAATCCACCATATTCCCCAGTGTTGGCTCCCTATGACCATTTGCTGTTCCCAAAATTGAAGACTGCTTTGAAGGGCCAAAGATTTCCAGACATTGCTGGCATGCAAAAACACACGACGGCCATCCTAAAGGATAGTCCAAAAGAGGAGTGCCAGAACTTTTTTGAGGGATGGAAACATCAATTCACCAAATGTATTGTGTGTATAGTGTGTAAGTAATGAAATACAGCTTTAGCAGGGACATTCCAGGACCTTTATTGTCAGAACTCATTTAATACTTTCACAAAAATATTAATAAAGTTCTGTTGGACAACATATCTAAGAAATTCTTTAAATGTGTGAATGTGGTGAAATGACATAGGTGAACCAAGTCTGCAACATAGTACAACCAATAACAAATGTTCTTCTCAGAGTAGAAAGTATTTTGTTGGTAACCTTCATCTGGATCACTGAACATGGTGTACTCTTTGTATATTCTTAAAATTGCTCTCTGATGAAGAATTTCAGCCCACATAAATATGGTGCTTGAAATACTACAGCAGTGCTTGTGGCTTTCCAAACACAAATGCCATTCAATGAAGGCATTTAGAGAATAAATATAGTTATATAAATACAGTCCCTAAACACAATTCATTGAAAGTGGTGAATCTCTGTCTGAGTAGAAAAACAGTTATATACTGAACCAAGGGTCACCTGGCCTTGCACCGTACACATAGCAGCAAATTATTAAGACTGAGCTCATGCAAGAGAGCAGAGACATGAATATGTTTGATACTAACTAAAAATAGCCTTTTATTTACCTGTTGTACAAATGAAAAACCACTGATATTCTCAGCAAGAAAAAAAGCACTCTAGTCTGATATTAGTTCACATCATTGCCTATATGCACAAGCATGTAATTCATATTTTGTATTAGTAAATTGTATTAGTATTGATAATGCTGCATGGAATCCAGACTTTAACAGTGAATATTGTTGCTGTGACAAGATACATATTTCTCTGTATTTCTTGTTTGGAATGGGTCAAACTTTGACACTAAGTGCTAGTGTGTACTGATAAGTTTAAGGGTTGTTGGCAGTTCCATATTAAGAAACAACAAGAGGAAAGATGATCACTCGTTATGAATCTAAATTAAAAATAATAAATGTCACTTGATATATTTTGATTTCATTAATTATAGGCCATACTTCAGTTAGTAAAAGCATGTCAGGGTCTTCTGTGACAACTAGTAAACAGGAATTAGAGTATACAACATGAAAAGTGACTCCCCCCAACAGATAGGTAGAAATTAGTCCGGCTGGCTGTAATAATATGGAAAATATCTGTCAATTGTGTAGTGCATTTAAAACAGAAGTGACAGCGCACTGACATTCCAGTTAATGAGGTGTTGCTTTCTGTTACAACAAAAAATGAAAATGTGAAACAGGGATGTGGCAAATTGTCAGGTATAGAAAACATAACTCAACTTTCATTACCCAGGAATCATATAAAAAAAAAAAAACCGAATAATGTAAAACAAATCAAACAAGAATGGCCCTCTAGGAGGAAAAAGGTATAGCGTTTAATATGTTTTTATGTAAATGTTCCTTATTAAGATCAGGATTCTTATTCTCTGCATCTGAATATGTTCCATCTTCTTGCTTGTTTCTCCCTTTCCCTAGGAATGACTGTATCTATAATTTAACCCTGCTGATTTACAATGCTATTGATATAGGCAGTAAAGATGCTTCAAATATTTTGACCGATATTAATTTTAAATCTATTTTCTCGTATTCAGATAGATGTAACGGCACAATTATAACTTGTATACATGATTATTAATTATTATAATAATTTGTATATTTAAAACGTTTTGTTAAAAGTTTGTAATGTACTGTACTTTGGAGAAAAAAAAATAACCCCTTGTTTTCAGTCTTCCAAATAAACTTTTTAATTGGGATTGGGGATTGTTTGCTTTGCTGTTCTCCCTTTATATGAAATAGAAAAAGGCAAAATGAAGAAGTTGACCTGAAGTACCTCTTTGGTGAGCTTGTGACAAGATGTGAGAAATAAAAACATACAGTTTTCACTTAAGTGGGATTGATAGTCCCTGAAAGGCAGGTCATGGATCAGCAAACTGGGAAGGGAGATGAACTGCTTCATCAACACCTGAGAGCACTCACTGTTAAAGAAAATGACAACACGATCTTCTGCTAGAGTATTTTTCATTATTGCTGCAATAAGTTACGATAGAGAAAAACAAACAGATAATTGTTCGGTTTCCTTATGACATTGCTCTCAAAGGAAAAATGATCTCAAACATGAAGGCTTGAGGCATCCACCATTCAAATGAGTGAGTATATTTTAATGATATTTTACATATCAGTTTTCAATGTGCTATGCAAGTTTCCATTCCAAAACAGATTTACACAACATTTTAAGATAAATGTTTCTAGTTGATGATTGTGTGTCTGTGTCTGTGTATAGGCGGTGAAAATGAGAAATGCAAAACTATTTGATATCTCTTGCCTCTTGCTTATTGTTTCTGCCACCTCCTTTTACCTTCCCACTTTCCTGCCCACTTTAAGTGGTGCGCTGGGCATTGCTTCAAACCTTTCGCTGGAAAGAATGAGAAGTTGCCAATAAGGAACAAGCAATAAATGACCTTTCGCTTTCGCAGGAGCAATAAGCATTTTGAGTTTGTCTAAGCCAAAGTGTGATTCAAGACAGCTAAAAAGTGTCATAGGTGACCAAAAAAAAGCATACATGAGCAAAATATGTCATACAGGAAAAAAAAAATGACACACATGACCAAAAAATATCATATGAGACCAAATAAAATCACAGGAAAGCAGAAAAGGACACCATCCCTACTGTGAAGCATGGTGGTGGCAGCATGGACTCTTTCTCATGGACTGGGGCACTTGTCAGGATAGAAGGGAAATGAATAGAGCAAAGTATAGAAAAGTCCTTGAGGAAAACCGGCTGCCCTCTGCAAGAAATCTGAAACTGGGACAGAAGTTCACCTTTCAACCTGGCCTTGCACTGCCTTCCACATCTCTTCAGTGTTATTGTCTTAATTTGTTTTCATTTTAAAGGATTATATACAGTGTTTAAAATCTGCTTATGTTAAGTAAATGCGATCATGTAAGTAGATTGTAAGATTATACAGCCTAAAGCTATGTGAGCTTCAACTGTTGCTCAATGGTATATTGAATGAACTTGCAGTAATGCTGGCAGATCATTTTAATCTTTAAAAACAAAGCGTTTATTAAACATTTGCCCTTTTCTGTCCTGTTCCACTTTTACTCATCCAAACTTAGGCTGTAAGAATGCGTTAAGTGTACATAAATCATTGTCCGCTAAAATAAAATGAGCATACAACATATCAGTAATAATAGCTTTGGATAATTGTTTGCAGGACCACACAAATATAATTTGGTCAAATGCAGTGCGTGGTTGTTGATGAATTAAAAATAAGTAAACAAATTGAGCATTTAATTTCAAAAGTAAAAACTTAATGAAAAACTCAGAAGTAACAGGTTCAGCTGATTAATTTAAAATAAGAGGTAATGTACTGCACTTATCCAAAGTGCTGTCTTAATTCAGTTCAATCAACAGTTTTCTCTAAATTGAATCAGTGCTCAACAGTCTCTGAGAAAAAGAAAGAACAATATTTATAAAACAAATTGGGTGAAGGGTACGAATACATTCAACTACCTTTGTATTAAATTTATGCTATTTTGAATACTAATCTGTATTTATTAAACTTCTATTAATTAATATCAATAAAACATCAGATTTTTGTGGCAACCATAAAGAAATAAAATAGGAGCTTACTTAGAACATTGCACATACCCCATATAATGGTGAGGATTTATAACACATCTCCAGCACTTCCCCAAACAGCTTTGTAATATGTAATACAGTACCTTCTATCCCTCGTGTACAGCACCAACATACCTTGACACTTTCAAGTTCTTATTAAACATATTTCAAATCCGCTTCACAGTATTACATCTCACCATCTCACAAGCTGTTCGTACTCACTGGAGCATGTGGAAATAAATTCACAACCCTATCTTGGAAGTGCTTATATATATATATATATATATATATATATATATATATATATATACATTATACAGATTTCTGTTGATGTCAGGGAAACTCAAGCAGGCATGAACAAATGTAAGTGCTAATACAACGCGTGACAGGAGAGGGTGGAGGCAGGTGACCGTGGTGGGAAGTCAATCTGAGGCAGAGACCTTACAAAGAAACATGTTAAGGACAACCTCTTCTCTCCTGACCTTTAAAGCATGCTTTGCAATAAACCAGAAGAAAGAAGCAACTTTGGCATTAGCAAGGACTGAATTGAATAAAGCTGACCTCCACAGTTTGTCTTTCCTAATAATCTCTAATGTCCTTCAAATGTGATAAAGTTATTAATGTAGGGCAATACACCAGAGATGATGATCTAGAAAAAAAATGTCCTATTTTTCACATGCACTGTGATCCGAGTCTTCAATGGGGGGAGGGGGAAAGAGAGAAATTAACCTCATTTTTAATAGACTCGGTTTTATGATCCGTTCCCTTGATAGCTATTAGAGTTAGACCAGCTTAACAATTCAATTTACTTTCAAATAAACCCAGCACATGATATATAAAACACCTCCCTGTTATATTCAGGGCCTACATTAAGACTAAGTGGAATGAACTGTCATTCACAAGGGCCATCAGGAGACTCATTCATTGGGCATCACAAAGACAGTTGGGATTATACTGCACAAGTGAATATGCAGTTCAGTTTCCAAAGTGTTTGAATTAAAGTTTGACAAATGTTTAGAACAGAAAATTGTATTTCTAACACAAAGAGTAAAGTGTACATTGTATATTGATGTTTCAATGGAATGTTACCAATATCAGAGATAAGAAAACTTTTCAAAATACACAATATCATGAACATCATTTGCTATTTTGTTCTGATATGTTCTGATGATAACAGTTGAGAACAAAATGCTCTTTTTTAACTGGATCTAATCAGGAACAGTGATGCAGGAATTCTCTTATGATACTTTGCAAAATCTTGGCGCTTTTCCCATCCCACCATTCATAGCTATAAAGGTACACCTACTCAAAACACCGCTAAATCAAAATTTGAATTAACCTAATTTACCAGTTTGTAAACTATAAAAAACAACAAACAAACTGATGACAGTTTTCTATGGATCAGAAGCTTTTACTCGATTGGAAATCACCATTGAATACTGGGTTTGGCAGGAGTGACAAGGTTTGCATTTAATCCAAGATGATGTTATTTTTAAATAAATAACCAAGCAGAAATGTCAAGTTAAATTTCCTTATGATGTAGCAACAAAATATGTTCTACATTGTTTGAAAGTGAGTGTGTGTGTTTAAAGTGCATTGAACAAATCAACAATGCAGGTATAGAGAAAGGTTTATTTTTAATTGTAACAGAACGCATATTTTCTTTGAACAGCTTCAAATGTATTTATTTGAATTAACAAGAACTCAAGGAATTAATCTGGCATTCAATTTTGGATTGGGATTCTTTAAATTGTGCCATGGCAGTTTTTCAATGGCCGGAAAGTAGATAACATATCGGTTTGGCTTCACAGCTGGCAGTAATTGATAACATCCTGCTGGGAAGTTTAAAGAGTGCCAGCCTCGGAGAAATAAGCCATCACACTAAATTACCAGCGTAGTCTGCAGCAATACCTGGGTTCCATTCTTGGTCTCTGCATAAATCAAAAATGAAGTCCTTTGTAATTAGTGTGACTGGGTTTTGCACAACAGCTTAAAAATCGGCTCCCATCTTTTCACAAATTTTTCTATGGAGATTTGCTTTGTAAAAGAAAATGTATTTATGAAAAAGTTCAGTGCACTATTGCCTTATGTTTTGCTACAGCCAGACAGTGGAGAATTACATAACATTTGATGTATTATTATGATTATGATTATGATTATGATTATTATTTATTTCTTAGCAGACACCCTTATCCTAAGCAATTTACAGAATATAAGCGCAATACAAAGTGCAAGAATACAGTGCAGTTCAAGGCATAAAACATTACAAATTCCAATTTACACAAATGTATACAATAAATGAGGTCTTACATCCTGGATTGTAAGAGCTGATGAGTGCAGACAAGATGTTAGGTCACAGTCAAGGGCCAAGGGAAAGGGATCATAGAGGAAATTAAAATAAACAATACGAGTACTAGTACTAATGCAAGGCAAGTAGTATGATAAAACATTGTATAAATGCTATCTTACAGGACAGCAAATGGCTAAATTACAAGTACTGTCTGAAAAGATGTGTTTTGAGTAAGCACCAGAAGGAGGTCAAGGACTGTGAATAGAGTTGTTTTGACTTGAGTGGGAAGGTCGTTCCACCACTTAGGGGCCAGGGATGAGAAGGAGCGGCTTTGGAGGAAAGAGAGCGGAGAGGAGGCAGAGTTAGTCTTCTGGCACCGGAAGGCCGCAGTGGTCTGGAGGGGATGGATGGAGAGATCAGGGTCTGAAGGTAGCTTGGTGCAGTGTGGTCAAGACAGCGGTAGGTGTAAATATTAATGAAGTTAATAAGGTAAAGCAAAATTATACATAATTCCAATCACTTTGGTTTCAGTGTTATGATCATTGAGTTCAAGGTATGGCCAGCTGGTTCAGGAATACAAAGATAACCATTTAACAAAATGTTCCCTCCTGGAGGTCAGCACATTATAAGTAATATCAAACAAGGAACTGCATTTCTCAGTGAAGAGTCAAACAATGATGCATTCCAAAGAGGGTTAGTAAATTATTCAAAGCACAATAATTGATCAATATAATGCATGGCAGTTGATGTGACATTCATCCATTAAGATGCAACATGACGAAATATATATACTCATTTATATGGAGCCCTTTGCTTAATTAATCAAATTTGCATTGTACAAAACTGGCATGTACAGAAGACTTGATGTTTATGACCAACCTGTTAATGCATGTCAAATCATGACAAAGCCTTAAAATCATGTTAGATACATGTCCCGTCAAAAACTAGGGAGTTAAGGGTTACTGATTTGTGTGGCTTCTTCCAATCAGGTCCTTTAGCACACAAGCTCTTGAAACTAAAGAAGTTAAATAATTCTAAACAAACTTGTTACTTTCTGATCTGATCTGTTTTTACACTTGCAATGAGACTGGCTTCATGTCCATACTTTATCTTTGCCATGGATTACATTTTCCAGGTAAAGACTGACATCTAGTGCCTGTAAAAGAGGATACAACAGCTGAAAATGGTACACTACAGACCTGATAATTTGATAGTCTTATTTTGTTTGTGTGCTATCTGGTGCGAAGGAGTGGAAAATTAGCATTTAGAGCACACGATTTCTAATGCATTTCAAATGTTGAAGGGCATTTAAGGCCTGTGACTAATTTCAGATTCAAAATTATAAAGTTTTTACATATTTGAAAGTACATGGCGATTATGTTGAAGCACTGGGCTAATGTACATCTTACTTCACCTAATGTGTTGCGGATTTGGCCCCTGACCAATCACCGATGAGATTTCTTATGGCTCAGAGTACACCAGTCACCTCCAGTCAATAAAGCTGGTCAATCAACAAGATCACCAATATCAATAGATTTTCTTTATTGTTTTTCATAGTTGATAATGAAATTCCCTAAAATAAAATTAACTACTTATATTTGAAATATACACATTTTATATGTATATTATCCAACATACAATCTACTCAACTCTATATTATGTAAGCAACATTTAAAAACTTTTCATAAATAGTTTTGATGCAAACACTGGATTTGAATTCAAATTCAAAAGATGCCAAATGTTCCAGAAAACTATTGTGACTAGGATACAATAGCCACAAACTCTCACAGAAACATCGCTTACATTTCCTAACAGCATCCTTATCATTTCAGAACCATGACGTATTAATTGAGCCTTTAAAATCAAACTGAATTAAAATTAAAAAGATTACATTTTCCTAGAACTTGTGTTTAAATAAAACAGGCACAAAACTAGCTTTTTAAACTTAAATTAATTCAATTTGGCCCAAAAATAATAAATGAAGAGAAGAAAGTGGATTGTAATATTCTTCAGAGAAAGATCACTAAAAGGGTCAAAGGAAAACACACAACTCCTGTACACTTTGTCATGCTTCTTTGCACCTGCATTTTTATTTGACAATGAAGTACTGTAAAAATGTGTAACATACATTTAAACCAGTTTCTAAAACTGCAATGTTGACTGCAGAATTAATATTTACTAAAGTATTACTTATATCCACTGTCTTTCATTGTAAACACCATTGTTGAGTTTCAGCAAATATGCTATGTTGCTATTCTTATTTGGCTGAAGGATGATGAGTGAGTCCTTCTCCACACAGAGACTAAGGCAACAGTCATATTTCCATTGAAAAGGTTATATTTCTTGCTCCAAGAAATTAAGCTGTGATATTGTAAATGAGCAAGTAACAGAAAAGGCAAGATAAAAAAGCAAAAACAACAAATAAATGCAAATATACTTGTTTCTTAGAATATTAATTTATTTCTTATTCCTGAAATCACTTAGGTCACTTAACAGTTTTAAAGATATACAATATAAATGTAGTGTACTTATGTGTTCATTCATTATATACTAAAGCACAAAAAAACAACATTGTGATAAGTATTATGGAAAACAATATGCTGTGAAACTAAAAATACCCCTAAATACAGACCTGTGAAGTCATACACTAATGCATGAATTCATCTTTGTGTTTGCATATCCAAATGATGTGGCAGAAAGCAGGTTCAAATTAACAAATAATTCTAGTGTATTAAACTAGATAGTGTTTTTTAGAAGATAAATATTATGTTTGTGTAAATTCAGGTATTATGCATAGATCTTTTTATCAAGAATACACTTTAAATGTAAAATCTGAACAACTGAAAACTTTACTAGATTGATATAGAAGAAATACCTAGGCTTTAAAAAAATTAAATGGTAGCAAGTAAAGACTCAATAGATCTTGATAAATAACCAGGATCCTGGCACATAAACTCATAGGTGTAAACGTATGTCTAGTATAACACTGCCTTGCCTAAGAAGTAGCATGCCTCTTCTTTCAACAAGATTAACACAGATTAAATTTGGATCATGTCTGTTTTTATTATTCTCTATTTACACAAGGGTGGTCATATGTACTCTGTGGAACTCTGCCTGCAGAACCTGAAGGCATGCAAGTGCAAAGGCAAACTCATGAGGGTGACAAGATGCATAGTCCAAAACAGGCCCCGTTCCCTCAGAGAGCCACAGTCCTGAAGATGCCGCGCGGGGAGACTGGTCCGGCGCTGCAGCCAGTACACTCAGACACTTCACTCACATTTCCACAGCAGGACCAGTGGGGCTTCCCAGGATGCCCTTTGTGTCCGTGGCCACAGCCCTGGTACCCACCTGCAGAGAGACAACTGTTAAGCTAACCTGATGACTGGCCAGTGGGAAATGTCCTGTATTAAAGTGTGCTTTTGCAAATTTGCAGTGGTATTTTGTAGCGTTGTCACTTAAATATTCAAGGCTGATTATGCCAGTCAAAGTCAATACAGCATGATGTTGAATAAGGAAAATGGAGGGGTATATCATTCTGAAAAAAAAAAAAAAACACTAGGTGGCACCAGCATCATTACCATGGTTGTGTTGGTGAGCAGTTCTCACATTTTTCAACATGCTTCATTTGAACTTCGCTCAGTAAAAAATACATATAAATATACATTGTCAAAATGATGATCCTGTTGTACTGATCTAAGTACAAAAGCTTAAGATTATCAGGAGAATATTTAAAATGACAGGAGTTGGCAGATCCCCTCCTCTTTTAGAGTCTCACTAGAGAGAGACATATTGCCAGTTTCTTGCTTAGTTAGCTGCAGAGAACTCAGGCAGTGTCATTTAATGTTAGATTAACTCAGGTAAAGTGGTGTTTTTTGGGGGGTGGTTCACAAACCCTGACCTGGCATTGTCCCCCCGCAGCCACAGCGCGCTTCCTTCAGTCCCACGCTTGAGCAGAACGTGCAACAGTGAAATGTACCGCGGTGCCGACGGACCTTGCTCTTCACAGCCACCATGAAGGGAGAGCCCTGGAGAGAAGAAGAGAAACAACGCTTAGCCATTTCTTTCTAAATACCCCCTGCACCACATTGGTGCCAAAGCCTAACTGAGTTAGACTTAAGTCGCCTGTGTATAAGTACAATTGGAATTCCAGTGATTTCTTCCCAATTTGAGTCTCCTTCCTTGCGCAAGACTCTGGTATTGTCCACTCCCCCACCCCACACTCCACACCCTTCCTCACCTCTGCTGCAGTGAAGCATCACTGGTCAAAACCTTTGGACTTGTAACTCAACCCCCCATGCATATTAAATTATTTCATTTTTAAATGGTTTCAAAGATGCTTCATCAGAGGTCAGACAGCTTGTCTATCAAAATATTATTTGTTGTTTAAGCTTTAAGTGTCTGCAGAGCATGAATCATTACTGATTGATTTCTATGCATGTGTGATAGAATTTCCTGTCACAGCTGTATGACTTTTCTATTTCACTCCCACAAATTCACATGGAAGCTGGAAGATGATTAAGGATGTTTATAATTTAAATTTCTAAAACTCTAGACATTTACCCGTTTCCAGTTCTTTGCAGAAATGCAGTAAATGCTGAGGAGTGCAGACACACTGAGTAACTACTTAAGTCCTATACACACATTACCTTGACATGCTGTCCTTTAACACACACCCATACAGTATGTGCCCCCGGCTCCACAGGTGTGTAAGACACGCTATATGAACCATCGTTATTATCCACCACTGTAGGCTTTGTGGAACTAGTGGGAAAGAGAACAAATGGGTTAGGTACATACCAAATCTTTGTTTAAAAACCCAACACATAATCACATAATGGTAACTAACATTCATTCTTTGACAGCTGGGTTTGTGTTTGCTGACTAGAATGAATAACTGACTTTAAGTTTTAGTAAAAATGTTGTGCTTACTAGCCTGCTTAAGTAAATAAAAATTGACTTAATGCTATAATTATCACCACTGCCTTGAGTATGAAGCTGGGGACTTTAGTAAAAACACTACAGAGATAGCTGGGTTCACACTACACCACTTCAATTCAGGTTTTATCATTTATACATCTTACATACAGCTTTAGTCATGCTGTTGAAACCCACAGGGAGAGAACACATTTTCCTCTGGCTTAATCAAAAGCGAGCTCCATGAAGAGGAAAGCCTTTATGGTGAGTTCTGTGAGATCTGTAGCCAGTCTACTGAAACTCTGTACACTACCCACTGTGTTGAAGGCACCCACCAGTCTTTCTTGGTTTTGTGGACAATGCTGACCCGGACAGTCTCCCCTCCTTTGTTCATCTGCTCCCCAGCAGAATCTTTACAGATCACGGTGAACTCACTGGGGTTGTCCTGGCGGCCCACCTGAAGTGCTACCCATGACAAAAAACAAAGATTGCTGAGGATAATCATCAACATCTAACATCTTACTGTGCACGTTCTAGCATGTGAAAGGAAGGAATATGGGATTTGTCCAAGACCCAAAATAAGACACATTCATATGTTTGTTTCAGTCACGATTTTACATCCACATCAGTCACATCTTTAATGGAGGTTCAGCATCTATAGATGAGTATCTGAGTACACCAAGAAACAATTACAGTTGTCTATAAATGTAGATATATGTATTTTTTATAGTCCTTTACTTTCTAGACTTTGTGTTTACCACTATAGAGTAATAGAGTATGTTCTATTTGGAATGCCTGTTAGATAAGATCAAAGGAATGAACTTGTAAAGATGCCATGGAAACCAGGAATGTAACGTGCTTATTATCACAATACCTTTCAAAACACCCCACTGCTGTTGGAATGCTTGAGGAAAACCATTCCATAACTCCAAGGTTTTATACATACAGCAGAAGGCATATACTTGAGTATTTCCTGATTGTCATTACAGCTATAATAAGGGGTACTGTTTATAGATTACACCCTGCTGTTTTTTTCTGTTTAACCATAGTTCCAAATGGCAGCAAATAACAGACTCAGGACTGTATTCTTTAGGTTAAAGTCATAAAAGTGGATTTAAAACAATGAAAATAAAAATAAAGCTCTCACCTTCGCCTTGAATGACACACTTATTTGGATCGACAGCCCTTGCATAGATCATGCCAAACACTTGGTACCCCTCAGTCTGCCCGGCCTTCTCCTGGGGGAGGAAGCTGATACCATCGTCGGTGACGGGGTGGACGTTGTACCCCACCTCCCCCAGCCTCTTCAGACGTCTTACCGTCACACCCTTGGCTGTCAGGATCTCCACGTCCGAGCCGTCGGTGAGCAGCCGCTCTGTGAAGTCCACCCCGGTCTTGACGTCGGACAGGACCTGCTCCAGCTGGACCATCTGCAGGTGAAGCTGGTTCTTCTTCTGGACACGGATCTCCTCCAGCTGCCGGAGGAGGCCGTGGCAGTGCGTCTGCACAGCTCGCATGTACCCCTGCATGAAAGTCTGGATCTCCTCGGCCACGGCCTGTGCGCGGGCCTGCACGGTGTGCTGGGCGCACTCGATGTTGTTCAGGGCGGCCTCCAGCTTGCCCACATGGGGCTGGACATTCTTTGCCAACTCTCTGATATAGTCCCCGTGCTTGTGGATGACATTGGTGGTGTAATCACACAGATGGTCCCGATGGCCTGTTACTGCGCATTCGCGGCACACAGGCTGGTCGCACGTCTCGCAGAACAGCCTCAGCTCCTCACTGGGGTGCAGCCGGCACAACACAGGCTTCACCACACGCCCGCAGGTCTTCAGGTCCTGGAGACACACCATGGAGTGAGAAGACGTCTTCTTCTGTCTCCTGTTGCACGTATTTACAAATTATACATAAATATTACTATACACGAATTCTACTGCTTCAGATACAAAAGGTATTATGTGTGTATATATATATATACAGTGAGGGAAAAAAGTATTTGATCCCCTGCTGATTTTGTACGTTTGCCCACTGACAAATAAATTATCAGTCTATAATTTTAATGGTAGGTGTATTTTATTTAACAGTGAGAGACAGAATAACAACAAAATAATCCAGAAAAACGCATTTCAAAAAAGTTATAAATTGATTTGCATGTTAATGAGGGAAATAAGTATTTGACCCCTTCGACTTAGTACTTGGTGGCAAAACCCTTGTTGGCAATCACAGAGGTCAGACGTTTCTTGTACTTGGCCACCAGGTTTGCACACATCTCAGGAGGGATTTTGTCCCACTCCTCTTTGCAGATCCTCTCCAAGTCATTAAGGTTTCGAGGCTGACATTTGGCAACTCGAACCTTCAGCTCCCTCCACAGATTTTCTATGGAATTAAGGTCTGGAGACTGGCTAGGCCACTCCAGGACCTTAATGTGCTTCTTCTTGAGCCACTCCTTTGTTGCCTTGGCTGTGTGTTTTGGGTCATTGTCATGCTGGAATATCCATCCACGACCCATTTTCAATGCCCTGGCTGAGGGAAGGAGGTTCTCACCCAAGATTTGACGATACATGGCCCCGTCCATCGTCCCTTTGATGCAGTGCAATTGTCCTGTCCCCTTAGCAGAAAAACACCCCCAAAGCATAATGTTTCCACCTCCATGTTTGACGGTGGGGATGGTGTTCTTGGGGTCATTCCTCCTCCTCCAAACACGGTGAGTTGAGTTGATGCCAAAGAGCTTGATTTTGGTCTCATCTGACCACAACACTTTCACCCAGTTCTCCTCTGAATCATTCAGATGTTCATTGGCAAACTTCAGACGGGCCTGTACATGTGCTTTCTTGAGCAGGGGGACCTTGCGGGCGCTGCAGGATTTCAGTCCTTCACGGCGTAGTGTGTTACCAATTGTTTTCTTGGTGACTATGGTCCCAGCTGCCTTGAGATCATTAACAAGATCCTCCCGTGTAGTTCTGGGCTGATTCCTCACCGTTCTCATGATCATTGAAACTCCACGAGGTGAGATCTTGCATGGAGCCCCAGACCGAGGGAGACTGACAGTTATTTTGTGTTTCTTCCATTTGTGAATAATCGCACCAACTGTTGTCACCTTCTCACCAAGCTGCTTGGCGATGGTCTTGTAGCCCATTCCAGCCTTGTGTAGGTCTACAATCTTGTCCCTGACATCCTTGGACAGCTCTTTGGTCTTGGCCATGGTGGAGAGTTTGGAATCTGATTGATTGATTGATTGCTTCTGTGGACAGGTGTCTTTTATACAGGTACCGAGCTGAGATTAGGAGCACTCCCTTTAAGAGAGAGGTCCTAATCTCAGCTCGTTACCTGTATAAAAGACACCTGGGAGCCAGAAATCTTGCTGATTGATAGGGGATCAAATAATTATTTCCCTCATTAACATGCAAATCAACTAATAACTTTTTTGAAATGCGTTTTTCTGGATTTTCTTGTTGTTATTCTGTCTCTCACTGTTAAAATACACCTACCATTAAAATTATAGACTGATCATTTCTTTGTCAGTGGGCAAACGTACAAAATCAGCAGGGGATCAAATACTTTTTTCCCCTCACTATATATATATATATATATATATATATATACGTGTATGTCCTATATATATGGCCTACTTCTTCTTCTCCTGATTGGCCAACTTTATCAAACTTCAACTCATCATCTGTTTGAATTATTTAGAGCACCAGTGTATAATGTAATTTATTTGAATACATACATTTGAAGTCAGGCCTAACTGTTACAATCGCATTCTCATGTAAATGTCAGAAGGAAATACACATATCGGCTCTAAATTATTCAAGTGAGCGCACTTCATTTGCACGGGTTATTTTATATCATTTAAAAATGTTGAAATCACACTAGGAAATCCCTCATGATCTTGATAGTTGTATTTGATAGCAGAGAACTTTAAACTGATGCATTGTTGCTCCACTTACTATACTGTATTATACAGTTCTAGATTATAATAATGATTACAATTGTATGTATTTATCAGCAGTAACATAACAAATCGTTCCATCGTTTTTGATCATTATAGTGTATGAGCCATTACTGAGTCAGGGACACGGACTGACCTGTGCGCTTGGCAGCAGAACTGGCACAGGTTGGCACTGCACACAGCGCAGCGTCTCTCGGCCTCCCCCTCGCTGCACAGATCGCACAGCAGCTCGCACTCGTCATTCCGCAGACTTTCCAGCAAAACGTCGCTCACGGCCAGGTGGTCTGTAGTCAAGCCCTCCACCCCGGCGTGTGGCAAGTCCACCTCCGAGTCGCACACCGGGCACAGTACCGTGATCGAGGCCGGTTCCCGGATGCTGGGTGCCCGGGGCGCAGAACCCGGCCCGCCCGGTGCCGACGCGGAGAACGGCTCCAGCTGGCGGATGCACTCGGAGCAGAAAGTGTGCAGGCAGGGCAAGATCTTTGGGTCGCAGTAAAAGCGTTTGCACACGAAGCACACCGTCCTGGAGTCGCCAAGCCGAGGATGACCATTTGCTGTGGAGTTCCTGCTACTGGATAATGGGAAGGGGCTGCCCGAGTCACAGCCACCCAGCCTCCTCTCCTCATCCACTGACATGCTGAAGGGACACAATAAACCCAGCTAACACACAACGTGCCCACAACCTTGTAGCAACCTACTATTGTGAGCCTGGGATCTAAATGCACAAGCGTCGCCCAATCAAAGACATTCAAAACGATCGTGTTATGCCCTCAAAGGATCTAAACAATCGAAAGCAAAGATGACTGAATTCCGTGCATTTCAGACATTTGCTCTAAAGGTGCAGTGGATTGTCTGGTATCCATACTTTGTCATATTTCACCAGCTCACCGGATTAGTCTTTACTTCTACTCCTCCACCAAAACTTTCCTGAAACTTTGTGTCGTTCTGCAGCAGGCCTTCTCTGGCCAATCAGGAGACGCGTTTGTGGGGGGGGGCGGGGTTTGTGCGCAACCTCAGAGATTCCAAAATGGACAAGAAAGCCCCCCGGCTCCGGCTCAGACCCCTGTGTCCCCACCTGCTGGACCGGGAGACCACTGTACGTGTGCACTGGAGACATGCGAGACAGAGCAGAAGTTACCATACCATTTCAGAAAGCGTTGATCAATACATTAGGCCTACCTTGCCTTCCTATTCATTCTTTAATTAAGTTGTTCATTAAAAAAAACCCACCAGGTCAATTTATCCACCACACTTGCAAGGAGGACTTTGTAGAGTTATTTTATAATATTGATCTTCTCTCCATAAGTGCTTTTCCAGAGTCTATAACATCAGTTTTTGTTGTAATGTTGAGTACTTTTCAGATTTTCTGTGTGTTCTTACTATTACATCATACATCTTTTTCTAAGCTAACTGGTCACCCTGGATGAATGCATCTGCGTCAGAGATTTTATACCCACTAGGAGAACATACACCATCACACCACTGCTCCACCATGCCAACCTCTGAACAATGTTACTTTGCCAATGTTTTTTTAGTTATTTTTTAGATATTGAAATCTAAAACCAAAACTTTGTTTCCTCACTGTAATTGTTAAGTGTATTATCCAGGTTATAAATACATAACTTATAGATCACTTAGGCTATTTGTATGGTAAATGTTATGTATTTATTTTTGCAAAATATGTTCAAATACAAAATGTTAAAAATAGGTTGTAGCAATGTTCGTTTTGAAAGGTGATGCAAGGTATGTTGTCAACAGTACAGCAACGTTGAAAAATGTGGTTGTTTCAACTTTCAAATTCAACGTTGGTAAAAATCTTTAATGTTGTTGCAAAACATAAAATGTCCACACAATGTATTTTTTAGATCAATATAGAATCTGATTTTATGTTGGAGGAATTGTGGATTCAATACAATTATCAACACACACAAAAAAAACATAATGCTTAAAAAATAAATTTGTTAATACAACAAAACAATTTATTTCAGCCACATGACTGTGAAAGTACAGGCATTGATTTTACAGGGGCTCATCTGAGTATCACTGTATTCACCCACACATTTTTCCACATACTGTCTGCATAACTGCTGCTTACGCTAAACCACCTGCTTGGGCATATCTTCAAAACCACTCACCCAAACTGATATAAAGCCAGATATCAAAAAACAATGTGAAAGTAGGTCATGAAAAGGCTGAATTCTGACTGGTTGAAAGACTGCATTGTAAAACGTTTCCACATACATTTATTGAATTGGTGCATGTTCACATGACATGCCAGTGTACATATTGTTTACTTTAGGTAATGTTGACACAATTTGCAATTTGTTTGTTTATTAATTTTACATCTGAAATATTATTTAACCAAGGCTACTATAATGTGTATGTATGTGTCTGTTTGTTCTATCCATTTAAGTTCCACTGTGAATTACAGGGAATGAAGTTAACATGTATAAAACTACCAACCAGTGTTATGATACTTTATTATTATTATTATTATTATTATTATTATTATTATTATTATTATTATTATTATTATTATTATTATATGTTAAATAATAAATTTACCTTAAATATAATCTGCAAAAAAATGTTAACTTCACATATCAATTCAAAAGCCTTTTTAAGGCACCTTTTTTACTTTCTTAATAACAGTATTTTTTTCCTATTCAGTACCGACACAAATCCTGGATTGGACGGCTTACATTGTTCTATCACTGGGTCTGAATAAACACACTGTATATTGTCACGTTTAGAAACTAAGCCTCAGTTAACCAAACTGGCAGTGTTCCAGGTGTTATATACTATACATTAGAGACAAATGTTGAGTTTCCTGTCAATGTCTGGACTTTTAAACTTTACATTTCTCAGTTCTCTATATGACAATATAGCTCAGCATTGTCAGACAAGGTGTGCCATTTTTTATTTTTCTCTGTCCTGCAATGATTGATCTCCTTGAAATGATGTTCATCGACACAAAACCATCTTCTTTGTGATTGTTCTGTTGAAGATAATTCATATAGCCATATTCTCATTACATCCTCGTTTCCGCAGGGAATACAATTTTCGCTTAATTTGCTTTCATCATGATGTTACATAATAAACTCCAGTCACACCTGTGGTCTATTAGTTCATGTTATGAAGCTTCTTTGGTCCAGAAGTCCACTCTACTTTATGTTCATTTCAAGATAGTGTCCAAAGAGGAACATATAAGAGGAAAATAAGTTTAAGAGGTAGGAGAAATGTGGCACTGCTAATCACCAGATAATGTTCATCTTTTATAGCATTACCTGGAGGAGAAGAGGACACAAATGTTGGAGTAGTTTTCTATAAACACACCACCACCAAAAAATGGAAAAGCAAGTAAATAACAGATCATTACAAGAAATAACCGAATTTTGAAAATCATGTTGAAAATATTTGACCTGTCTTACACAAATTCATGTATCAGAAGAGGCGAATTAATGACTATTGAGTAAATCAGTATTCCTTTGTGTATCCACTTTTAATCCACTACTGTGATAACTGAAAAGCAGAAATTGCAGAGGATTACATTTGAAATGTATCCGCACCTTACCTGTTACTGTCACATGAGACACAGAGGTCACCAAGTTGTTCTGTATTATGCACTGGTATGTGTCATCAGAATTCACTTTGGTTAATATTAACGCCAGGGTAAATATTCCTGCCGAGTTGTTAGTATAGCTTGTGCTGCCGTTCAATACTGTTCCATCATAGTTCTCCCAGGTCACCGCTGGCTTGGGGTACCACGTCTTAGCCACACCCTTTAGGGTTCTGTTTGCGGTCGGCTCCAGGGTGAACGTTGGTGAAGAATAAGCTACAATAACATAAATTGTATTCAGTTGTAGTCGCAGGTATTGATTATTTTGATTGAATACACATTTTTAATTAACTACATTAATTTTACAATATCCAGAGTTTGCTGAGTATTGATTCAGCCCAGAACAAATGTGGTCAAGTAAAGTGTATAACTCTTAACACAGCCCTTATTCAACACCACATTTTATATATACATTTATGATTTGGATATAGTAACTGATGTATCATATATATGTATTATATTAAAAAAAAATGTTGTATGCAATGAAAAACATAGAATCCCTACCGGCCATCTTGAGGTGTACGCTGATGTCTCCCTTCCCACTGGAGGTTCTCACCGAACACGTGTAAGTGCCCTGGTCCTTCAGCTGTACACTCCGCAGCAGCAGAGACACGTTGCCACTGGAGATGGCATTTGGGAACAGTTGGGCTCTGTCTTTGAAGTCTGGGTTTTGGGTTTGCAGCTGGCTTACCCCATTGTCATATTTATAAACAACACCATTAAGGCCTTCCTTTACCCAATCTATTGCAATTTGAGTGACCTCTTTGCCTTTTGAATTCAGTGGATTAAATTTACAATCCAATATTACATCATTGCCAATATTCCCAACAGGATATTTGTTTGGGGTTTCCACCAATATTGTCTTGGAGCCTAGAAAACAAATGCACCGAAAGTAAATATTTATTTCTTGTTTTTGGAATTTTCAGCAGATACCTAGTTCAGAGAATAAACTTAGAGGTATTTCATTTAAGATCTTAACTGGTCTATGGTTTATGGTAGAGGAACAAAGGGATTTGGGAATTGGAAGTAAAGTATGATGTAAACTCTGTTACGAAGCTAGGTCACATGAAAGGCACATTAATAGAGACATACACATAACATTGATTCCATATAATACATTTAAATAATATTGTAGGAGTGGAATGTAGCAGATTCAAATTTTGTGTAGTATGTAAAACATTTTAGATCAAAAAAGTTTTGAAAAGCCTCTGGGCGTCAATATAATCTAGTTAATATAAAACAACAATACAAACAACAAACGTACCTGAAAATGCTATGGCCAGGATGAAAATAATAAGTCCAGCCACTATGATTATGAGAGCAATCATGCTTTGAAGAGGAAAAAAAAATACAAAATTAAACAAGCCTTCTCTGGGCCTATGTATTGCTATGAATGGGTTTGAAATAAAATTAAGTGAAAATGCAAGAATGTTTGCAAGACATGTTTTCAAGAGAAATATCGAGCTCTGAAGTAAAGTACAATTGGCTTTTAAACAAATCAGAATATTACATCTTGATCCCAATGATTCGTAGGGGGTAGTAGTGTTTTGTTTCTTGACAAAGAATATCTACTGGAAGCAGGAGGGGTGTAACAGTGGATAAACAGTAGGAGAAATCAAGGTAACCACCTGGGTGTACAGTATACTCCCTTTCAATCATTCTCTCATTTTTTTTAAGTTGACAGCCTCCTTATTTGAAACCAGGAATCATTAGTCAGCTTGTGAACACCTCTTGTACAAATGCAGGCCAGATGGAGGATGTAGGCAGCTAATGCGTGTCCTTTTGAACCTTTGAAAGACTACTAGAGGTGTCATGGACCAAGCAGTCTCACCACCACAGGACCAACTTCATCTGACTCAAGCCCATCTAACCCCAGCAGTGTTTTGCCCATAGTGAGCTGCTTCTTGGGAAATCAGTCACAGCTGGCTCTATGCACACCACTGCTGCCTTACAGTGGAGGGTTTAACTTGTAGAGCCACCCAAGAATGTTCACACTGCCTTTCATTAAGATAAGGTTACCATTCTAGTGAAGTGAACAAAGGAAATATCTGTAGAATGAAAAAAGAAAAGTGTAACCATACTCAATACATTCCTTTTGTCCATTGTTCAGAGACACAGTGCATTGTGAATTGCATACAACATTTTACAGGTCTGTTTTGTTCATTTCCATGGAGCCTGGAGCTCAGTGTGTGGCCAGTCTATTTAGAGCACTTGCTTGTAAACTAACATAACTGTAACTATAAGTATTTATCATTTCTCAAGTATACACTGACTGAATTGACTGAGGAAATGTCATAAAGGTGTAAGTACAAAAGCACAACTAGATCTCTTCTTTCTACCATACATTGTGTGCAAACACACCAACAGGTTGGTTTCTGTGAGATACATTTGCTCCTGAAAGACCTGACGGAACACTAAAAGGGTAATTGTACACATATTTTGTTGCAATTATTGTTTTTAATTACATTCATATTAGGAAGCAAACAAGTTGACTTGTTATTTACTGCTGATAACAGTGAAACATGAGAGATATGTATTATACTGCAAGTAATTCAGTTGGTTGAACCAGGCATTCATTTTATGAAAGTAATGAAAATCCAACATGGTGTCAGCCAGCTTGTCATACTAGAAAACACAGACCATATTTATTTTTGAAAATGTCTCTAAAATAGATATAGATCTTGATATTAAATTAAAAAAAGGATTGCTGTATATATATATATATATATATATATATAAATATGTACAATGAATTTACCATAACTCTTAGGTTACACTGTTACAGCCAATATATGTATAGGAGATCTTATCTAAAGCATAAATAGCTCTTTTGAAAATGTGTTGGTCTACTCATACAGTAAGTTAAAATAAGAATCACTTGTGCTGGTTGTTCTCTTAATGTCAACAGAAACCAGAAAACAATGTTTAAGAAAACTGACAAACATTGAAAATAAACATTACCTCCAAAATATGATCTGTCCAAATGAAGCCATGGTTTATTCCAGTCTCTATATGAGGTATTCAACTGAGGTGAGTAGGTCTGGTTTGAAGTCCTTTGTCAACTCCTCACTGCGCTTTTCAAGCAAGGAGCAGTGTAGTACAGCATTCCTTGGCACAATCAACAATGCTCCACCTGTTCAATATGCTAAAAAAGGAGCCAGGTACCTGAGTTTTGCACACTAGGTGGCTCCTTACAATGGTGCTGAAATCACTCTTCAAAAGCAAATATTGTATTTGAAAGGTGTGTGTGAAGTATGTTATCAGTATAACAAAACAGAGTTAGGTCCTCCTGCTGGTTACAGTGAAGACACAATATTAAAAGGGATACTTTGACCTGTAAATTACTTTTATTAGCTGAATAAATTTCAGAATGGTTTTAATCACATATAGTGTTTTAAGATGTAAATTATATTTATTATTATTTGTATTATTATTATTACTGTATCATAATTATGTGTACAGCTTCCTTTTCATGGTTAAAAATCTCTTTGTAACTATTGGATTTGACAATGATTTACAAAATAAGATATTTATATTCACAGATACATTCTCAGGACTGAATTCACTTAAAATACTTTGAAACTTCAGGAAAACTCAACTGACATTTGCCAATTTTAATGTTCTTTGTTCAATGAGCATAGATTTACATTTAAATGTAAAATGTTTACATTACAAAAACAGAATACATATATTCTTTTTACATTGCATATTACACATCAAAGTGTACCTTAGATTTCAATGGTGCCTGAGTTTCATAACATTATGTTATAAGAACTATTACCTGCCTTTCCTTTAATGCAATTCAAATGAAAAATACATTTCACACCACAACCCATTTAGCATCATATTTAGAATGGCTCCTCCCATCACCCTACATACATCTACACTCACCTAAAGGATTATTAGGAACACCTGTTCAATTTCTCATTAATGCAATTATCTAACCAACCAATCACATGGCAGTTGCTTCAATGCATTTAGGGGTGTGGTCCTGGTCAAGACAATCTCCTGAACTCCAAACTGAATGTCTGAATGGGAAAGAAAGGTGATTTAAGCAATTTTGAGCGTGGCATGGTTGTTGGTGTCAGATGGGCCGGTCTGAGTATTTCACAATCTGCTCAGTTACTGGGATTTTCACGCACAACCATTTCTAGGGTTTACAAAGAATGGTGTGAAAAGGGAAAAACATCCAGTATGCGGCAGTCCTGTGAGCGAAAATGCCTTGTTGATGCTAGAGGTCAGAGGAGAATGGGCCGACTGATTCAAGCTGATAGAAGAGCAACTTTGACTGAAATAACCACTCGTTACAACCGAGGTATGCAGCAAAGCATTTGTGAAGCCACAACACGTACAACCTTGAGGCGGATGGGCTACAACAGCAGAAGACCCCACCGGGTACCACTCATCTCTACTACAAATAGGAAAAAGAGGCTACAATTTGCACAAGCTCACCAAAATTGGACAGTTGAAGACTGGAAAAATGTTGCCTGGTCTGATGAGTCTCGATTTCTGTTGAGACATTCAGATGGTAGAGTCAGAATTTGGCGTAAACAGAATGAGAACATGGATCCATCATGCCTTGTTACCACTGTGCAGGCTGGTGGTGGTAGTGTAATGGTGTGGGGGATGTTTTCTTGGCACACTTTAGGCCCCTTAGTGCCAATTGGGCATCGTTTAAATGCCACGGCCTACCTGAGCATTGTTTCTGACCATGTCCATCCCTTTATGACCACCATGTACCCATCCTCTGATGGCTACTTCCAGCAGGATAATGCACCATGTCACAAAGGTCGAATCATTTCAAATTGGTTTCTTGAACATGACAATGAGTTCACTGTACTAAACTGGCCCCCACAGTCACCAGATCTCAACCCAATAGAGCATCTTTGGGATGTGGTGGAACGGGAGCTTCGTGCCCTGGATGTGCATCCCACAAATCTCCATCAACTGCAAGATGCTATCCTATCAATATGGGCCAACATTTCTAAAGAATGCTTTCAGCACCTTGTTGAATCAATGCCACGTAGAATTAAGGCAGTTCTGAAGGCGAAAGGGGGTCAAACACAGTATTAGTATGGTGTTCCTAATAATCCTTTAGGTGAGTGTATTTCAGCAGCTGTCCTGTGCCAGTGCTGTTACAGATAGATTATTATTATTATTATTATTATTATTAGATAGATCAAGCCAAAAGGGCACAAGCCATGGTAGATACTATTGGCATTAATGTACAATATGCGTGATTTATATTTGCCTGATAGCATAGTTAAATTATTAGGTAATCCAGCACTAGATATTGTTGTGATTGTGTTTAATTTCACTCTCTGTTAGTATGTTTTTGAACTGGAAATTCCAGTGTCCTTGCTTGATATGCAAAAACAGAGTGTATTGTATTCTTTACCTGCTACTTCCTGCACTTGCATTGTACTTTCTGATGATAATCATTGATCCAATTTGCACACCACTCAAAAAACTCAATGTTACGAAAAATGTATGTCATTACTAAAACCAGTGCCTGCCGTTTCCTTGTGGTTTGTAGCACTACTGTCTGATGGTGAGTGGTGGGTCTGTATCAAGCCAAAGCAATGTAGCACTGGGCTGTAAAGTTGAAACTACACCATTGAAGGAGCAGTACAAAAAAGTGTTATTTCTTATCACGTGCAAGTATTGTTTTTGCATTTTTTATTATTAATAATGTGAATATTTTCTGATAATCATTTATTTCAGCATTAAATTATATTTTCAAGTAGTATAGATTTGCAATTTGATGTTATGAAATATACAAGTAAACAATTAGACAAAAGTAGGAATTTGTGGTGTATGTTTTTTGTATTGAGTTACAAATTAAGCACATTAATTTACACGAGTCTGTGTGTAAATATACCATTTATCATACATTAGTTGGGGACTTTCTAGTGATAATCTGAAGACCAGAACTCAAGAATTGTAATAGGTAGGAGTGTAAATAATTGTATTAATTTTGTTTTTAGGTTGTTTCTCTGATTCTTTTCATCACACTTGTTGCATTTTTCATCAAATTATAAAGACGTGCAATGGAAGTATGACTCTCACCATTCACAAGAGACAAGAGTGTAAATTGGAAAAAGATTTAGGAGGGATAGCCAAGAAGAAAGATGAAAATGAGGGGAATCAGTAAATTACAACACTTAGGAAAGAAGAACTCAACAGTATTTTTTATTTATTTTGACTGGATGAGTGTCTTGAGCTTAATTCTACATAATTAATTTTATTTGTAAACCTAATATATTAATGCTATCTTAATATGACATTTTTTTTTTATAAAAAGAGGTAATTGGTAACATCACTTTGTGACATCCTACAATGTAACCTCGGCAATTGTAGTTAGCTTTAATTGTAGTTAGACACCTGGTCATGCCTGATTTCTCTGTGATTGCCAAGAATTGCACCAGGTTTAAAATTAATAACATGAACAAACAACAATATTTAGAGAATAAATGTTACAGAAAATGCAAAATTAATTTTGAAGACAGGTATATATATTTAAATAGGTATGTATTTTGACTGCATTAAAATAAAAGGTAGCTCAATAAGATTATCAAAGTTGTTTTCTTTTTATGTAAGCTTTTTAAATTACAGTATTCATAAAGAAACTTGTTTAAAACTATTTGTTAGGAAAAAAATGGGCTGGTTGGCATCTTTACAGTATGCCACATTGTGGAAGAAACATGTGGTGTGGACATGCCATAGTTTTCCTTGTATTCTTCTTTGTTTACTGTTGTGAGCAGCACAAAATTGTTCATTGGTCACTTCCCTAAATGTCGGGGGACAAAATCGTAGACTTGGAAACACTTTCTATTTTAATCGCATCATTAGCAGTGAGAAAGCTCTCTATCTAAGCAATGTGTTCTATTTCTTTGTCGCGGTGAGGTTTGTCGTACCACAGAATCGCGGTGCATCCGGTGTGAATTAATGGCCTCTGATCTACTTGCTGTAATGCTGTAGAACTACAAAACTAGAGGTCTTCCACATGGCATGGAATGACTGTATAATAAGATACCAGCAGGCCCTATCTTCTACTAGGTCTACCTACTACTCTACTTTAATAGAGATGCATAAGAATGAGGCACACATTGTTTTTAACACAATAGTTTCACTAACTAATCAGCAGGTAGAAACTTCAGAGGTCATCCCTTCAGAGGTCATCCCTCCCATTACCAACTGCAAATGACCAAAATCGTGGGCATTAGAAAACAGATAGAACTGGAAGCATACACAAATATTATAGCTGACACTGTAGTCCTACTCAGTCCTTGCCTACCTTGAACTGGTTTAATGCAGTGAATCATCCATCACGAATTAAGTTTCCTTAATTACTAAAATGAAAACCACTACCTGTGCACCCACTAAACTTCTAAACAAATCTCTGCTACTACATTGACTGTACAATGCACTAGTTAGAGCTCATCTGGATACTGTGTACAGTTCTGGGTTCCACACTTCAAGAAAGATATCGCTGCTCTAGAGGCAGTTCAGAGGAGAGCAACCAGACTTATTCCAGGTCTGAAGGGAATGTCCTACTGAGAGACTGAGGAACTGAACCTTTTCACCCTGGGACAGAGGACACTTTGAAGTCCCCACGTAGTCTTCAAAATCAGAGGAGCTTTTCCAGATCAGCAGGGACACACGGACCCGGGGACACAAATGGAAATTGGGCTGCAGGGCATTCAAGACAGAAAACAGGAGACACTTCTTCACACAGAGAGTCGTCACAATCTGGAATAAACTACCCAGTGATGTGGTAGAAGCTGAAAGTTTGGGAACATTTAAAAATAGACTGGATAGGATCCTTGGATCACTTAGATATTAATGGACATCAAACGAGCACAATGGGTCGAATGGACTCCTCTCATTTGTAAACTTTCTTATGTACTTATGTTCTTACTTTTCACCTAATTCACAATATTATGATCACCTCTCTATCCTCAGGATCTGTTCCTGAATCCTTTCAAACAGCTGCAATTAAACCCATTTCTTAAAAAATCTAATGCTGACCATAAATCATTTAAAACATTACCGACCTATTTCAAGTCTTCCCTTCCTGTAGAAAGTAATTGCTAAACAATTTTAAACTTTTCTAACTAATAATATTAATGGAAAAATCAATCAGTCTTCCGTTTCGGCCACAGCACTGAAATGGCACAATTAAAAGTATTAAACAATGTGTTTCAGTCTTCCTATTTAGGGTACGTCACTGTTAATATTTTACTAGACTTAAAGCTTGTCTTTTTTTTTGCACAATTGACGGTCAAATCTTGATACACTTGATAATAAGGTTAGGTACGGAGTAACACAGGGGTCAATTCCCCACCCTATCCTTTTTTTTTATGATCATCCCTTTAGGTGATATTATTGCACAACATAATGTTAACTTTCACAGTTATACCAATGACAATTATATTTGTCAGTAAACCCAAACAATACTGTAGCCATACAAACAGTACTCTGCTATGTATCAGAGATTATTACTTGGACGGCAAGAAATTCCCTTATGTTTAACTCTGTTAATGCAGAAGTCTTCATTTTGGTGGACACAAATTTAAATGTTCATCATCCACTTACAGAACTGAATAACAATTCCTCTTATTACATGCCTGCCATGTATTTGATCTAACTATACCCAAGGTCACCGCCAGATGCCGCCGTTGTTCGTCTTTCATCTTGATCTTGACTTTCCTCATTATTGAATTATCCCTACATCCTGGAACGATTACATCTGCTCTGCATCTCCTTGTTCATTTACTCTTTGTATATATACCCCTATGTGACACTCGTTCTCAGGAAAGTTTTGTTTACCTCTAGTGCTGCATCTCTGAGTCTTTTCTTTGTGATAGATCTTTAGTGTTCCCGACCGTGACTTTTCTTGTTCGACCCTTGCTTCTGGATTTTCCATCTTGGATTGTCTGATCAGTGACCCTGCGCCTGTTTAACCTGACCTCGATTTGGATTTCCCCTACATACCTGTTTGTCGGCTCAAGACCCCCTTCTTGTCTACTGGTTTTGACGTTGCTCCTCCCCTAGTATCCCTTTGCTGCTTGTATGAGAATGGCACTGTGACTGAGATATTGATACACACGTGTGTTAAATCTTCATTGGATTATTGTAATGCCATTCTGTCAGGCAGCATAAATAGAGCTATTTCTGCACTTCAGTTACTTCAAAATGCTGCTGTAACATATCACTCCAGTATTAGCTTCTCTTCACTGGCTCCCAGTGCATGACATGATAGTTCTCTAATTAGCATGTAAAGCTCTCATTCCGGACTTAAACAATCTTCTCATCAAATTCACTCCAGGTCAGCCATTGCGATCCCAGGAAGCAGGTTATCTAGTGGTCCAATAAATACACAATGTAAGGGATGCCTATACACAGCCCCTTAGGATATACATTATTAATTCTGCCAAAATATATGTTGTCAGTATTTTCCATGACTATTTCAGGCCTGCAAATTAAATAAGTAATTTTACAAGTTTTCCAGGATGCATGGGAACCCTGTCTCTGTCTAAGCCTTTAAATCATGTCTGAACATTGTTTTTTAGTTTCTTTTTTTCTATTCACCATAACCTATAGTGCCACTGGTGTGCCATGGACATGCCATGTTCAATGTATTATTATGTATATGTATTATCTCCTGCATTTTATTATCAACAACTGAGCACAATCTTCTCTTTTTGTCTTCCAGCAATACATTTGTGTTAGTTGCTAGCTATGTTTTTAATTATTATTTAATATTTTTTGTCAATCAAACTCAATTCATTGACTTGCATGTTTGAAAATGTAAAAATACATTTATTTTTAAAACGTCTAAGTTTCAATTTGATTTGAAAAAAAAAAGGATGACTATAACAATGCTTGTGAAATATTAGTGCAATATGTTATGTAAGAAACATGAAAATAAAATACTTGACATATCAACCAAATGCAGAAATGAAGGCATCGGACATGTGGAGAAAAGCCGCAGCCATCATGTAAACTATAACAGAAAGGAGATATGATGCCAGTCCTGTGGGTAATAGGGGCATATAACCGTTCAGTTTGCAGAATCCAGTCTTGCTGAGTCTCACTTTTCTGTCCTTGTGCCCATCTGTGAAAAACAACTCGTACACTGTATTACACCATCCTACAACTATTATGATACATTTTTTTTTTTTTTTCTACAGGTATTGTAAAATATTTTTTGGCGAACCACAAACATTTTTTTATCATGTGGTAAGATTTGATCTATCAGATTGGTGGCTCATTCAAAATAACCCAGTTTCATAAGATGATGTAGTGTATGTAGGAATGAAAGATGATATTGTAGTGTTTCAGGTGCGCTAACTAATTACCTTCCCGTAATTTAATTCCAATAACAAAAATAATGTAAGTAACAAGGTGATCTTGCAAATAAGAGGTTGGATTTATTTTCCTTTCTCTGACACACCACGGACTTTGTCAGCCAAGCCTACGCCAAAACAATAAACCCCCTAGAACTACACATTCACTCTTCTCTTTCATCAGATACCAGCCAACTTTCTTTGTTTGTGTTCGCTAACACAAAATATCTTTACAGCTTCTCCTCGAACAGCACCTGATCACCACATAATCACTATTTATAACCCCTCCCACCTGATTCCTTCCCTCCAATCATTGTCTCCTTAGCCTCACCCCTGACCCCCCCCCCCCAAAATGCCCCAAGATCCCTGGGTTCTGGAACAGGGAGCCCCGGGGATCCAGAGGACCTCCAGACCCTGCAGACACACTTTAACAGCTCTCCCCTCCCCCCTCTTTTTAATAGCGTGATCAGGCTCACATCACAACAATGCCAATTATGTACAGTCCCTCCTGGGGCAGCATTACAGCAGTCCATACAATTCCATAATCGGGATAGGGTTGCTTCCAACCGGTCCTGAAGCTTCCACACGTACTCTGGTCCAGCGGTGGTAGCAGGGGCATCAGGGGGTCTTACAAAGGCCAGTTCCACAGGCATTCTTAACTCCCACTTCGAGCATGGAGCAGTCCCAGTCGCGCTGGTTGGTGGACACGACAGGGTCAGCTGAGCTCCCAGGGTTCGGTTGAATTAGTCCTCACTCTGGGGGTGCAGCAGGTTGGTGCGGGTCTTGTGTCTGAAGTGTTTAGTCGTCTCCACCACAGCGAGCAACTCCCTGCATGTGATGCGAAAGTTGCATTCAGGTTTGGCGAGGGTTCTGCTGTAATAAGCAATTACCTTCTCTCCATCTGGTGTTACCTGAGACAACATGCCCCCCATCCCCCCCATTGCTGGCGTCTGTATCAAGAATGTAAGGTTGTTGGGGGTCAGGGGAGTTCAACACCGCACACACAAAGCTCTCTTCAGCGCGTCGAAAGCCTTCTGTTGTTCTGGCAAAAATGGTGGTAGTCAGAGGCCAGACCCAGGAAGGGTCGCAGCTGGTGAGCGGTGGTGGTGGTGGCTTCTTCAGTTGCAGGGTCGACTGCGGAGGGCCTGGTCGTTGGGTGGGACTGAACATGATGTATGACTGCGCCAGAACCCCCTTTCAGTGATTTGGAGGCTTGCAGGTGCACTGCCGGACCCCTTGTGGAACTGCACCATGCAAGCTTGTAGGTCAAGTAGTGCCCCAGTGAACTGGAGGAAGACCAGTCCCAGGATGCAGGGCTCCTGGATTTCAGCCACCCACACCATGTGGAAGAATGAACAGCCGGCTATATTAATCTGCATCAGCTTCTGGCCTCTCATGGTAGCTTCCTCCTCTCATGGTAGCTTCCTCCCCAGTCACTGTGGTCAGTGGCGCCCTTGATGGCTCCAGCTGTGTGTCAGGGCAACAAGTCAGGGTGTAGTAGTGTTACCGTGGACCCCATATCCAGTTGGGCATGGCAGAAGACTCCTTCACAATCTCAATCACAATATAACAGTTGTCCCTTCCTGTGTAGTAGTTATCAGACCGTGCTGAGTCTGGGTGAGGTCGGAAGCTATTGACTCGGGGTGCGGTGGGGGCTGGTACAGCAGCCAGCTGAGGGGAGGAGAGGCATGGACTGTCTGGAACATTTCACAGGGCTGGTGGTGTACTTCCTACACTAGTCCTAACTTGTTTCCCTGGAGTAGCAAGTCGCTGGCACAAGATGAGGGCAGGCTCAGCTCCTCCAAAGCAATAATTAAGGGCTAGACCAGGGGTCACCAACCTTTTTTAATTATGAGAGATACTTTGTATAAGGATCTTGTATTTTTTGTATTTTTATATCTATTTTGCTTGTTTTTATATTTATATATAAAATACGTATTTTTATTTTATTTGTGAATAGATTAATTTACTCACCAGCCTCTTAATGAAATGTGTGTGCCTGCCTTGTAGACACAAGTTTTAAGTTTGAAATCTGAAACTGTGAATAAATATTTGAGTGTGTTGGGGGGTAACATAGTTAAGCCGCAATAGCGGTAGAAGGGATTCATGTGTTGGGGATGAACTGGAAGCAGTGAGGGACCAGAAAGCAGTTGGAGCCAGCTCGTAAAGAACTGAAAGACGGGAAAGCATGGGAAAGCATCCTGGGAGGTTTACCGAGCCAAATTCAAACTGATTGCCTGGGCTAACAAATGGAGTTAGGAAGAGAAAGTTGTCCAATTAACTGCAGCATTGGAAGGTGAAGCCCTTAACACTTTGCATGATTTTACTGACAATGATCTATTGGACTATAAGGCTATCAGCCAACCCATGGGGTCCCCAACCGGTCGATCACGAGCTCTATGTATGCGAATTGTTATGATACAAAGAATTCTTTGTTACTTATTCTCATCATATTATTTCCAACAAATACATTGAGCAAGGAAATATTTAAAATTAATGTACTAATAGCTTTATTTAGAATTAAGAAGTGTCACCAGTCTGCACCGCTCCAATACACCTGTCAGAGTCAGAGTTCTGCCTTGAACAGATTTTGAAGTACAGGAGCGCTGCTCCTTTGCGCTCCAGCAGCATTACACACCTGGTCACCTCTGTAACAATCACATCACCCCTTCTCTCCATAAAATCAAATTTGGACCATACTGGGTGAATGAGTGGACTGGCTTCATGCATGTGCATGTTGCAATGGGTAGAAACAAATCTTTTGCTACAAATCCTAATTCATTTAGTTTAGTATTCAACAGGTGAGATTTGCTGAATCAACGAATGCAGATTTAAACTTCGTCCCAACCTTACAAAAATGTTAAAAAATCCATCTGTATTGAAACTGCCTGTGCTCCTGTTCATCATTCCTTTTGGCCTTAGAAAGAGACATTTTGGATGGCTGATCTCAACTGAATATTAGCCTACCAAACCTTTTGTACCCATCGATAATCTGATCTTCAGAAATGCTCAAAAGGCAACGGTTAGGTTTTTAGTTTCCATGGTAAAATAATTTTAAAACATTGAAACTCAAATACTCAGTGGTTGTTCCATGATAACTTGTTTGTTGTTTCCAGAATGCCTATTTGACATGATACTGCACCTTTACATGTTCGGAGTCATTCAAATATTTTGCACTCACAATGAAGTATGTAATTTGAAGCTCAATTAAGAAAAATAAAATGTATCCAATTATCCATCTTTAATGGATGGAACAACAACAACAAACAAAAAACATTTAATAAAAGCTCAGTGTCACTCTGTGTAAGTGACTGGCCGGGTAGATTTAGAACAAGGGCCGCAAATGGCCACAGGGCCAGGAGTTTGAGACCACTGGCTTAGAAGGTTTGAATATAACAAAGTTTGTCAAATACCATTGCAATATGTTATGTAAGACACCTGAAAACAAAATACTTGACATATAACAAAATGCAGAAATGAAATCATTGCATATGTGAAGGAACACCACAGGCAGCATGTAAACTTTTACAGAAAGGGGAAATGGTGCCAGTCCTGTGGGTAATAGGGGCATTTTGCAGAATCCAGTGTTGCAGAGTCTCACTTGTCTGTCCTTGTGCTCAAGGTGTGAAAAACAACTCTTTCACTGTATTACACCATCCTACAACTGTAAATGTGTAGGACTCAAAGATGATATATTGATTTGGTTTATATGTGAAACACTGAATACACCATTAGACTCATGGCAACCGCTGTGGGGTACCTAGTTGACCTGAAGCTGGACAAGCCTAAAGACAAAACAAGATATTTTGACACCATTTTGACTCGAGACCCTGCTTGCCACTCTCCTTTTGGGGAGGGAGAATAATATTAAACCTATTAAACAAAGCTGTTGAACTCACCTATTAATGTTAGTTTGTGGAAGACAATATTTAGGGTTTGCCGACTCTTTACTGGTATTTAGGTATTTACTGTTTAGCCCGAACACCCCAGAGGTGAAGTTGGAAAACATTATGATCCAATTCCTCTCCTGAAGTGCTTAAATAATAAAGACCTTTCTACTCGTGCTGATCTCTGTTTGTGGCTGCACATATCACCCCTACAAGTGCAAACAGTAGTTATGTCACTGTAGCTTGGGGAAATTCTTAAAGACTAAATTCAACAATTTTTAATCATGAAGTTTTGACTTTGGGCTAGACCAAATAAAAACACAGACCTACCCAATAACCGCAAATTGCAAATTTTGGTCTAGCCCTCAGGCTTATTGTGAAATTAGACGGCACATATAGACTAGTGGTTAGAATGAAAAGAACCACAAATAGAAAATATTAGTTATTTCTTAACTTCTACAGTTGAGGTTTAAATGTAATTTGCAACAAATGTAACAGTTACATATTAAATGTATAGTATATTTATCAAACAAAAAGAAAAAACCTTCAAGTTTAAAATATTTGTTTTATTGAAAGCTATATATAATGTATAAATAACTACTAGCATTGTATCATGTTCATGGTTTCCATTTGGATTATTTATTTATTGTGTGCTTTTTTTAAACTTTAATGTCAGTTATAAAGCACTGACTGACAAAACAAAAACACATATGTGACAATTATAGTCTGAAGGAAAGTCAATGAATGAGCATCTGTCACAAAGACAGCCAAACATCACCCAAGTTAACTGCAACAGTCTGGAAGGTGACAGGCTCACTACATTGCTTTAATCTATCTGGGTCATGAAGAAGAATCATTTTAGGCATGTGGTCATGGAAGCCATCCATAAGAGCAAAGGGGTCAGCCATTTTCTTAAATTATTAGACACCAAAAATGATCTTGAGGTCTGCCAGTGTGAGCTTGGTGAAGGAGTCTCCTGTGCCCGAGAGCACTTTCTTAGCCAACTCCTTCTTCTTCTCCTGAAGAGTAGAGATCTTGTCCTCCACTGTGCCTTCACACACAAACCTTAGGAAGAAAGGAGTCAACTTGTTCAAAAGTAGGCTTAATACAAGATTGGTCTTCAGTAGCACAGGTAAATAGAACCTAGGCATCTCAGACATCAAACAAAACTCCTAAAAACCATGTGAAAGTAATAGAATAACCCATCTTGAGGGAGCTGAACTGATCCTTATGCTAACGTTCATGTATAACCATGATCAAAGCCCACCTGTGTATGGTAACATCCTTCAGCTGACCCACTCTGTATATCCTGTCACAAGCCTGGTCCTCCAGTGCAGGGTTCCTGCCAAAACAAAATCACTTTGCAGATGACTATGTCCACTGCTGCCAGTTCTCTAAAGTATACAGGGCCATTTTCTTCGAGCCAGTCAGTTACTCACCAGTGCATGTCCATTAGGAAGAGATGGTTTCCTCCAACAAGGTTTATGCCAACGCCTCCAGCACACAGGGACACCAGCATCACCTGCCAGTGCCAACATTCATGAGAGAGAAAAAATAAAATCTGTTTTATCAAGGAATATATCTGACAACACAATCAATTCAATAAGATGTGCTGGAACTGCTAGTTATGACCTCCACATAAAGAAAGGTAGATATGTATACATAGACACATACAAGAATCTGCCCGTACCTGTGGCCCTTTTGGGTTGGTGTTGAATTCCTCCACCAGGTCCATCCGCTGCTTAGGATTGACAGAGCCGTCCACTGTGGCGAAGCACAGTCCCATTCGGGTCAGGTGAAGGGCCACAATGCGCAGCATGCTTGTCCACTGGGACACAATCACACTGACGGAAAAGAGCAGCTACAATTAAAGCCTGTCACTGCAGCGTCACAGAGTGTAATGTTAAGATGCCTTCTGTACTGTATGATTGCGTACATATCTGTGGATACAACTTTACAAACAGTGCAAAGGGAGATGTCTTGTGTAGGAACGATTTATTTACATTAATATACCTCATTTCAATTGGCAATAGGGTGAATGTTTACATAAGAGACAGTGATTGAGGGTGGGGATTAATGCATAGTAATTATTTTGTTACTGTTCTGATGTGAATACAAGCAGGATGTATAGTGCATACCTGCATTTATGCAAGTTTCATATTATAATGTAATGTAATATATATACCAAATGTTTACTGACTGCATTGTAATGTTTGTTCATTTACTATAAAGCCTCTCATTCTATTACTATGTAAAAATTTACCTCAACAGGCGACTCCCGATGTACGCAGCTTTGTGTCTCTCGCATTTTATTATTAGGGCATGCACACTGCTTTCACCCATGCATATACGAGCTGGGAAGAGCGCATTCTGGTGGCAGGAGGTGTTAAAACTGACTGATTATTTGGGTATATGCTGCTACTTGGTAAGGTATTTGATACTGTGATTCCATGTATATGCATTTGTTCACTGAATTATTTATTAATAGTTTCAAGTGCAATAACAACTGAACTGTTTTATATTTAAATTAATAATCATGCAACAGTCTAACTGGATCTGATTAATGGTTTAGCTGGGGCAGGAGGTGGATATAGCCACAGCTATAAATGGGTTAGTATGTCTGTAACCAGGGGAGGGGTTTGACTTAAAATGAGACCTAGGTGGAGAGGCTGTTTGGAGTGTATTAGGAAGGTTAAGAACTGTTAATCTGAAACAGCAGGAGAGCTGTTTGATGCCGTTTGATGATTTAGATGTCCGCTACATTTGATGTGCTTGCAATAAAGTAAATTGCCAAAAGGATATGAACTCTAACTTGGGACTTGTCACTTCTTGCTTGAGACCACTATATATGATGTTTTGCAATTTGAGTCCAGAAAGAGACCGGTCCTCAATTTTCAGATTAAATAATTTAATTTGGTTGAAACAATAAAAAGAACATTTAATCTAATCTATCAAGACATGTATTGCAACTCTTTAGCATTTTACAAAAAATATTGGAAATTTGTCTCCCTTACAAAGAAACAAAGTTACCTTTTATGAGTGTCTGAAATCCTTCTAATTTCTTTCAGTGCAGTGAGAATTGCAGAGATCTAAGAAACAACCAAAAGAAAAAAAAATACTTTACAGTCCTTCTTAATATTTTTTATTAAGAAGGAGGCTGGTCATGAACATAGACACAGCTGAAGTAATTTCACTGAAAGTTTGCTATCCAAAAAAAGAACAATAAATTAATGTATAATTTGTCACTAGTATCATAAGAAGGGACTTAAAATTATGTCATAGAAATTAAACACTACAAAGGTCTGCACCTCGTAGATATTGGTTTAAACAAACCACTGCCTGCGACAATGTGCCATTGGTCTGTAGTCTTACCTTTGTGCTCTCCGACGTGTCATCAAAAAGGTCCGACCTGAACTGGCTCCCGTTCAGAGAGACTGTGGACTTGGGATCAGTGCTGGAGGGCTCTGCCAGGGACATGGCACTGAGCTGCTCCTCCAGAGAAAGGGTTATCCCTTCATTCTGCAGGTCTGTGTGATCCAAAACCTACACACAAGGAAAACATACAACAGGTGTATTAATGTTTATCCTCAAGTATAGATTGCTTTACAACAAGATAAATTCCTAAAGCATTTCATATTGAAACCACCCCAAAGTCCATCCATATTCAATAACTGCTACATTCAGTACAGTGTCAGGGTCACCCCAAAGTGTGCAAAAAAACCCAATGGAAACCCCCAAACTTTGATTTTCAGAACAATCCACTGATGCTTTGATGAGTAAAGCTGAATGGAAGTTATCTTAGATGATTGTACAGTCACAGTCAAATCCTGGGTTGGACATGCTTACCTTTTTAAGCAGAGACAGATGGCAGCAGCATTGGCGCAGGCGCAGCAGCAGGGAGAGGATATGTACTGTGCTGGAGGCTGAGGACTGAGATCGACTCTGAGAACCGGAAAGAGCACCGGGCTGGCAAGTCCCAAACTCTTGAGCCACTAAGGAGAAAAAAAAAAGGGGAACAATGACGATACAGCCCACTAGTAGGGCAACACTGATAAACTGATGCTTTAAAGAAATGGGTTGTTACACCTTGGATTAAGAACCAAACTTCAATTGCAAGACAAATGTGCTTAAAAGGTTAATGTCTGACCTTTGTTGAAGGGATTTTTAGTGTTTCCAGTCTGCTTGGACTCTCCACCTTCATGTCTCTGAAGGTAAGACTGCAGGGTTGATCTAGGAGACAAAAGTGAAAAAAGTTTTGAAAACGTCACATATTAGTACAGACAGTGGCTCATGGCACTTTGGAGATATTACAACACCTTTCCATGAATCTTATTCACAAGACAAATACACCTAGACCTTGTGTGAAATTCACAAATGTCAAAACACACCTAATACATACCTGGATTGTGCAAAAAGTACATCATAAACTGACTGTTCATCTTTAGAAAGCTTGACACGATGAATCAGACAACTACGCTCAGGTAAAGAAACCTAAAAAGTCACAAGCAAGAAAAAAAAAAACAAGTTCATTTTAACTTTCCATATAAAGAATGATTGTTGTTAACAAGGAAACTAAAGTTGCTAAATGCATTATTGAAAAACCATGAAGAATAATAAAAAAAAAAAACTTAAAACATGAGCATTTGTCATACACTGGCATCAAATAAGAGGTTTGGAGGTTGACAAACTTCCCAGTTTTATTACAGTGGGTGTTTTACCAGGGGTTTCCCTGTGGAGTCAAGCTGGTCCTTTGTTCTCCTCAGCAGAAGGGTTTTGGTGAGGATGTTCAGCCTCTCTCCTCCCCTCTTGGAGCCATTGTCCACCTGAGTCTTCCACAGCTTGTATTCATCAAAGGGGGAGCACCTGAGAAACCTGCAGGCAACAGAGAAGACGAGTTTTCTTTCTGAACATCTTGGTTGCATTACTGGGGCACAATGATTTGCCTTCTACAGGAGACCATCTCTTCTAAAAAAAAAAAAAAAAAAAAAAAAACACACCACCTAATATGTTCCAGAAGGCAGATCCAAGAACCTGCGTTTCTTTTGTTGTTGTATGCTTTCAATTAAACATTAACTATTCTAACAGATTTGCTTAAGAATCCTGTTTACAGATGAACATTTGCCAAAACCTTGCCCTTCTACTTTCTCTCTGCAGGTGACCAGAGATTGCATAAGCTTTCAACAGGAGTCTCTTACTTCAGCAGAGCGTACATGTCTAGCAGGTTGTTCTGAATCGGAGTGCCCGTCACCACCCAGCGCGCCCCGGCTCGCAGCTTGCACACAGCCATGGAGGTCTGGACACGAGGGTTCTTGATGTTGTGACCTTCGTCCAGCACGATGCGTGACCAGGCCACACGCAAGAGGGGTGGCTGATGGGACCCCTTGACGAGCAGAAGAAAAATTGCACTGGGATGTAAGGGGTTTTACTTTACAGGCGTTTGAGAGTTTTCCTGAGGTGGTGAACTTATTTATAAGAATGTGTTTTGGATAAAAACATTCTTACTATAATGTGTGTTGTATATATGTACATATATGACCAAAAGAATGGCACAGAGAAGGATCATCCTACATAAATCAGGAGAAAACTATAATGAATAAATCTTTAGTATTCGTAACGTCAGTCAGGCAAGGCAGGGAGCATCTCCTCACCACTTTCTCTTCATCCTTTGAAGGCTTCTCTGCCTCTTCCTTCTCCACTGGAATCTCCTTTGACACCAGGGTGTATGTGGTCACCACCACATCATGCTCAGCTAGGCTGGATAAACACAAGGAACTGAATTATAGGATCTGCACAAAAACTAATCAAGTGCGATATGACATATGAAATAAAACCCATAGTTCTTACACTTCTGCATTTCTCTGTCTGTTGGGTCCATGGTACAGATAGACACTCAGTTTGCTACCCTTGACGTGCCTCTCAATTTCCTTCTTCCAGTGGTGAATGAGAGAGGCGGGGCAGATGATCAGAGTGCCCTGGGACACCACGAGAGCGGAATCTAGGAACAAAACAAATCCATACAATTACAACACGTGGTGGAATATGGTAATCAATTAATTTAAATGTCACAAAGAAATATTAGATATCATAGTTTCAGCAAATAAAAATGTTTAAGACATTACTGGGCAAGAAACCATATCAAGGACAGAAATTGCTGATGAGAATGGAGGTTAAGACTCTCAGGTTACACAGTAATACCCGCCAGATATTTTCTTCCACGATATAAGTTGCTATTGATTGCTAGGCTTGACAGTTACCATTTCTGGAAATCCATCCCTCCAGTTTAATGTCTTTTTTATCAGTCTTCTTCTTCTGCGCGAGGATCAGGGCAATCATCGTCAGGGTCTTCCCTAAGCCCATGTCATCAGCTGTGGGTAGGAAGGGAAAGGACACTCAGAAGGGAAACAGCCACCAGCCTTAGGAATCTGACTATATCCTTATACACCACATGTCTAAATATAATGTGTATATGCTTTCAAAAACAGGTTTTTATTATTTTAATATGCATTCATATTATAAGCTGTATTATTATATTTTGTGATAAGGGCATCTGCTAAGAAAAAAATATTATTATTATTATTATTATTATTATAGTTAAATGTAATAATTTATGTCACTTTTCATGAATGCATTATTATGGTTAAGGTTGCTACATTTTCAGTAATTCTGGAATTACTAGTACTGGAATGGATGATATTTACAAATTATAATTACATTTTCTTTTTTTGCACTAGCATTATACTTCAACTTTTGTTGTGTCAAACTGTAGAAGTATAAAAAAGGCATTATGACATAGAACTCTTCAGCATGCAATGCATTAGGTCAGCCATGGGAACCAAATGGTAATGGGACAGAACAATGTTATCACTATCTTAATTGTATAGCACAGTAAGAAGCAAGCCATTCAGATATGTGATCCTACAGAGCAGGGGTTGCAAAACTGTTCATGGAGAACCCCCTGTCCTGCTGGTTTTTGTTCCAAATTAGATATGAATTGCTTAGTTGAATCTTTAATTAAACTAAACATTGAATACATGGCTCAATTATATAATTAAGAGCTCGGCTGGAATAAAAACCAGCAGGGCAGGGGGTCCTCCAGGACTGGTTTTGAATCTCTGCTATAGAGATTCAATACTCCCTTCATTCATGCTCACTATGCTGAGTGACTGGCTGATATTTCCTGTCCAAGTGTGCCACCTACTGAATCACCAAAATCATTTTCTGGAGCACCTGATTATCTGCAGAGGTCTCAACATAAAGAAAACAAACCCTCCTTCAGCCACTTAAGATAAAACACTAATACTTTATCACAAAGAATTAACCTAATGACTATACCTTTTGCTGAAAATGAAAAACTCATTGCATGAGAACACAGTGCACAGTGATCACTTGCACAGCTGAAAATGTCCATCACCCCATTAAGGCTTCCTAAACAAAAAATATTTGCTTAAGGTTTCATTATTATTTTTACCCAGAATTCCTCCACATGGTTTTTGAGTCTCCCGCCACAGAAGCCACGCCAGGGCCTGCCTCTGATGAGGCATTAAGCGGACCTGATCAAACACAAAGATTAATATTTGATTAACGAGGCAGAAGGTTTGTTCAGCAGTCTGCAAAGAAAGAGAATGACCCTTTTCTGAGTAACGCTCAACTACATTACGACTTAGCCCCGTTCTACCAGGCATGAAAACAAACTGTATTTGCTGAACAGCTCAGTTAAAAAACACTACAGCTACAATAAAACTGGATATCCTGCTATAGATTTAAAAAGGACCAACCGTATTATGAGAACACACAGTTGTAATAGTCTATTCCCACCAGGCTTGGCAAACCTGTACCTCAGGTAATTCTCTTGGGAACAGGCTAGATATTGAACACTGAAACAGTCATTTATACAGGCCCCAGTATGAGAGTTTACAGAAACTGTGTGACAGAGACCTCCACAATATAATAAACATCACGTGCCTTGAGCCCCTTTGGGTCCTCGACCTCTTTCTCTGTGGCGGGGCAGGACTCCAGAGACTTGTGCAGATGGTCGATGGCGTCTGCTGTGGCGTTGCGGACCACCAGGAGTCTGTCTTCGGTCATGCGGCCGCCGTACAGGGCATTCTGCTGTGAGTTCACTGGGGAGACAGCAACCACCCTTTAGATAATCCTTATGAACTAAACACTATCATTTGTTACCATGGATGAATAGATTGTTCAAAATCTTTCCTGCATAGAATGTAATTTGGAGCTCTTAATACAAAAAATAAATCCTGTCTGCCATACTTTACAGCCTCAGGAGATCTTATGGTTGCTTCATTAAAAATATAAAATGAAAGACTAAATTCTCCCAAAATGAACGAATTAAATGACATGCTAGAGGGGAGTGGGGGGGAAACACAAACTACGGCAATACCCTGCTGAATGTGATGTATTTTCTAATATACCCTGTGTGTCTTGCGAGACTGTATCATGTTGAGATGGTAAAGTTATGCGACACAAACAGAGTTTTGAAGGAAAAGAGAAAATCTTGCAGAGGAAGCCAGCTCTGTCTCTGAACTGTCTTTCCCCACTTCATCTTTAACAGAAACATACATACCTCCATACATCTGGATGTATCCCTGACTGGAGGAAGGGCCGCTGTGAAAGTTTAGCCCCAGGTTGCTGGGCTGGGACTCTGGATGAAGCACAGGCCCAGGCAGCAGAATGGTACCCTTGGACCGGGCGAATGGGTTATACTGGCTGGGAGCAGGCACCCGATTACCCTCTTCACTGCCCGATGCATCTTAGGAGGGGGGGAATAAAACCTGTATATATTATAAACCTATACACATACATACATACATACATACATACTTACATATTTACATACACTCACACCTTGTAAAAATAAAGGAACAAGTAACTAACTTCCTACCACTTCCAACATATAAAAAAGGCAGCAATTACATGTGAAAGATTGAAAGCATTGGAACCATACAGGAAGATATTTAACTTATGTTCCTATCTTCAATCCCACACACAAATGGAGCAGTAAGCTGAAATTAACAGATATAATGCTCTCACCCTGCTTGTTGCCTTCACTCTCAGGGGCCACAGAGAGGCTCAGAGATTCCAGAGCGTCTTCCAAGTCCTTTACCTGATTCAGCAGCCTCTGACCCTTGTCAGGGAGCATCGAAATATTCACAGAAGACAGTGTGGCCTGCCGAAACACAAAGGCATTGTGATGGACAGCTAGTGCACCTGCATGTGACACTGGACCACAGGCAAGTGCACATAGACAGCACATCAGCCAAGGATGGAATATATTTATTTTTGATTAGTATAACAATTCTGCAACTCAAAAGCATAGGATTTGTAAAGCAATTTCTAAATAAATGTACTTTTGAATGATCTACATCAATGACTATTTTGTTGTGTGCAATCCATAAATAAACCTGCATCACAATTTCACAACATTCAACCTCTGATTGCTGTGTGATACGGTGTATTTTCAGGCATTTGAATCGTAATCTTTCTGGACACAAGCACTTTGCATGTACACACCTTCTTCTGTTTGAGCTGAGCGGAGAGCTCGCTGTGCAGAGCCCTGGAGTCTGGAGGCCTAGGCTGCAAGCGGGGTGCGGACTGGAAGCCGGCGAAAGCAGTTAAAGTCTTCTGCACAGGGGCCACTGGAGAGGGCCGCTTGTTTCCAGGCTGTACAGATACCAGCAACACCTCATCGTTGTCATCAGCCTTCTCCACCACCTTCTCCTCAGCCGGCTTTACCGTGGCCGTGGCCTGCCCTGCGCAGGGTTTACCGTTAGAACAGTCTTCCACAGGCTTTCCTTGCAGTCTCCCAGCCTCTTCCTGCTGAACTCCTTTGGTCCTTGGAGACTCTTTGCTGATAATGCCTTTAACCTCTGAAGTACAGATTTCCCCTTTCCTTTCATCCTCACTGGTTCCTCCCTGTTGTGAAGCCAGCTCCTTCCTCACTGACGCACTTTTGCAACCTTTATCCTGATCGGATTTGCGTTCTTTCTTTGATGAATCTTTGAGTCTTTGGGTTTCACTATCCTGGCTACTACTCTTTACTTCAGTCAAGTGCTTGGGCTGTCTTTCTCTGTCCTGGTTCTGCTGAGCTGCAAGATTTAAGTGCATGTTTGGTTTCTCAGATTTATCGGTTCTGTTTCTGTCCCCAGTGGTAGAGGTTTTCTCTTTCTTTAAGTGCTCTCCTTGACGTTCAATCCCACTTGCAGTTTTATTCTCAACTCCTACATTTTCTTTTGAAGTTTTGGAGCAGTTCTGAGCCTCATCAGATGACCTAGACTTTATCTTCATGCCTGCTGGCAGCTGTTTTGCCCTCCTTACTTCACTGGATTGGGTGCTGGAGCCATTTTCCTTGTCACCCTCTCCACTCACACTGCCACATTCACGCAGCACTTTCCAGTCTGAGGGCTTCTCGGGCTTGTTCTGGGCCTTGAATGGGTTTCTCTCTTGAGGATGCTGGGTGAATTCTGCTTTGGAGGGGTGTCGACTCTTTTCCTCCTTTTTCTGCTACAAATGAAGCAGAACTTTAATCAAAAAGTGAATTTTTTTTTTTTTACATTAATACACATGTATTCTGTGTGAAGTTAATATATTACTTTGTTTTGACTGTCATTTGAGCAAACCAAAAGTTGCCTACCTGCCATGGCACATTCCCACACCACTTCTTCCCATCGGCCTTTCCCGTAACACAACGAAAGAATAACCTGCAACCCAAACACCAGGACAATCAGGCATCGAGCATCGAACCATCAAATCTTCAAATACACAAACCTAACTTCTGCACAAGAACAGCGAAACACAAATTATATGGCATCTATTACCACATGCTGTTGATAAAACATTTTTCAAAGTCATATACTGGTCTTATAACATTAAATCAACACGATGCCTCACATACTCAATCTTTGGGGAATATCCTGAATCTATGGTGTTATGGTTGGACCACACAAACCTGTAGCACTGCTGGTCTTCATGTTTCACAAGGGCCTGGAGCTCAACTAAAGAATCCTCATGATGCAGGCAGTGCGATGGAGGGATGCTTTGATGAAAACAAAAACCAACAATAGAAATATTATAAAAACAAAACAGTTTCCTTTTCCAAGAACACTGTCTTGCTCACTGCTACATTTACATATGTGTGTATACAGATAGATCCACTGAAATACGCAGAATACACCGATACTGATTTTACAAGTCATGCCTTGGGTCTGTACAGTCGAGAGATTAGTCACTCAATCCAGGCTAGTAAAGCATGTCGCATTCATGTACCGCAGATTTCCGCAGATCTGCGCAGATCTACACAATCCCACCGATCCCATTGGTGGAGAACTGCGGAAATCTGCAGTACAAGCAGGCGAGCGTGGTTTGATTTACTTGACAGTTCACTCGCACTGTCTTGATGTTTTAAATAGTTAATACATTACAAGCCACAATGAATACACTACAGGCTCCAAAAACCCGGTGGTGATAAAACACATACTCTGCAGGTTTGTTAAAGTCACACGATTCTCCATGTTTTGCTCTGCAGAGATAAAAGCTTTTCCCTTTGTTCGGTCCCTCTCTGACACCGGTCTTCAGCAAGCATGTGTTGCCTAAAAATCAAAGCACAACACAGAGCAGTCATTTAACAATTAAAATGCTGTATATTTTTGTTTACGGTCACCTACGTGGGCTATGCTCTATTTTATTATGACGTATACGAAAAGATAGTATCCTCCAAAAACACCAGCTCACAAAAATGTCTTCACCCTCAAATCTGATGCAATTCAGCTTTCTTTCTGTTTTTGTGCCAAAACTCATCCCTTACTTGGAAGAGCAGTTTCAAATTCAATGAGGATTTATACTGCGGCTGCTCATTTTTATTGACAGTTTTAAATACTACTGATACTCCTAAACCCTAAATGATAAAAGTATAAATAAGATTGCTTACCGTGTCTATCACAAATTACTTTTTCCATTGTTGTTTATTTTCCATAATGATTACCACTTCTACTGTGCTACATGCATCCGGACAGTCCTATAAGCACTGCGCAGGCGCGATGTAATTCGAAAAAATTACTTTATCCAATCGGAAGAGACATTTGAACCCGATGGGCGGAATAGGAAAACACCAATCACATGTGTCCGTTGTTTGAAGAGCGTCCGAGTTATCCAATACAATATATCTGTACATAAAATAAATAGGATGACCAAAGCTATGGTTATGTATATTGAAGTTTGTAGTCTACTTATATAATCCCTATTCAATGATCAGTCATTATTCTTGCATGTAGCAGTGTGGTAGAGTTTAATAACTCATTCCTGTTCTCCTCTAACCCCCTCCCTTTAGCACACCCAGGACTGCACTGCATCATGTCTGCACTTGTTACCTCTTTGAACTAGGATACATGCTTTGTTAATTGTACTGCTGCACTTCTGTAACTATTCAATTGTACTGATAATTGTATTGATATATTATTGCACTGTTGTATTGCTTTTGTAAACTTTTTAAGGGTGTCTATCAGTGATAAAAAGTATTAGTAGAAATTAGGTTAGTATGCAAGTAATAGTAGGGTATGTGACAGTATGTAGGTTGATAGCATTAGTATAAAAGCAGGTATTCCTGTACATATAGGCCTATTGTAGATGCCATGTTGGAAAAAGTGTCATACATGCCCAAAACATGTCATACAGGAACAAAACGTATTGTTGCAGCATCTGTCAGAGAAATGGTTGCTGTACAGAGAGGCTGCAAACAGCAATTCCCGAGGAGGGTGCAGGGCATGCTGGGATTGGCCTGTCAGACCTTTCTGTGCACGCTGCCACACAATTGGGTGAGTGGCGAACTGTGTAAGTAGTTAATAATGGGAACATGATGTGTATATTTGCTGTCCTGTGTATCCAGACACAGCTAAAGCCTATCACAGCCTCTCTGCCTCTCCACATTCATTTTTTAAATATTAATAATAATAATAATGACAGTTCTCTCAAAGGATCTTTATTATTATCCAAATATATCTTTGCCTGCTAATATACTGTATATGTGAAACTAAGTATTAGACTCCATAGAAACCATTGTGATGATGGTGCAGATAATTCTACAGGCTGTGAATCACATTACATTAATCTTCAGACCCAAGCATTACCTCGCCAGCTTCACACACAGCTCTGGGCATCATTAGGTGAGTTTCTTAATGAGAGTGAAAGGAGAAATGTTAATTTACAGAAAATCAGTGATGTGTTCTTTTTTTAAATTAACAGCTCCAGGTTATTATTCTATCAAATTGAAAGCCTTTCCCTAAATCTTATAGTGTTGTTTAATTAACATTTTGGAAATTTAGAAGTAAAAAAATAGTCACTGCAAGCATAATGTGTAACAGGACATTAGGTTTCCCTTACTATTACCGTTTTTATAAGAAGCCACAAGACCCTATTAGAGGTTACTACATAATACATGATTAGCACAGTTTCAATCAAATCTGTATTTGGCCATTTCACAGCAATTATGAAAGTATTGCATACGCAAAATGTTAACTGCACATTAAAAATACAGTTACTATCTATCCAAAAGACTTTATATTCTATTTTGAAAACACATAGAATACATGCATATTTAGTAATAATAGGTCAACAAAACCATTTCACTCTTTTACTAGAACTCCAATACTTAATCAATACAACCCCCAAATTGGAAACACCGCACAAATGAGGCTGAAACAGTATTCTACAAGCAACACTGAAAATGCCAGTTTAGTCTGACTTGAAATGAGCAAGAACGTACTTATCCCCAGCTCAGGCTATAAATCCCACTCAAGAGATGTTCACAGCTGAAATAAGACAGCCACCCCGACCTATTAGTGCAGGGTGCTGAGCAGACTGTTGGAGGGGATGACTAAGCAAATCAGTTAAAAGCTGATCAGAGCAGGGCAAGACCTTTTTTCACACAGACTACAGCCCTTCACATCTCGTTCGGTTATGATGTCACTGAATGTAAATTAAGTAGTTCTGTTCTGAAACGCTGTAGAAATAAACCTGTCATTACCTATATTTTTATCTGTACTCATATTCTTTTAACATTTCATAGACAACTCAGGGTTAGATCCCAGTTCTTGAATTATGGTCAGTACAATTTCCATACACCTCTTCCACTTATAAATACAAGACAGATTGTGAAAATTCTGCAATAATCAATGGATTGTAAACCCCAGATGACAGATAACTATCTAATATTTCTACATAAATATAAAATCCCAGCTTCATCTGAGAACATCTTTATGTTTAGTTTTGTTTCTTTTCAACGTGGCTGATATTTGGAGGTGACAGCACCAAACAAAATGTCATCTTTCATTTGTAAAACATAAATACATGAATAAATAAATCCCAATTTAGTTGTCTCATCATACAATACAGTTTTTCTAAAGTGCCAAATGAGAACCAGCTTATTAAAACCTGTTTAAAGACAGATATTTTGTAATGCTTTTACCAGATCAACTTTTCAGGTGTTTTTAATGCAGCTGAAGAAGTTTCGATTTTGTGGTGGCTCAGGGCATTGACAAATAAAGTTGTTTAATATAAAAGATGTGTTTTGGCTGTTTCATAACGCAATGAGGGAAAACAAACACAAGCAAACAAACAAACTGCTGCATTAATGCTCATCCTCTCATGAGCTGATGTGGATGTAGCAGGTAAAATAAAGGGTCGTCTGTGGAGCAAGAAAGGCATGGTTACTGCATTCAGGTGGGCCATGCTACATGCCTATGGGAACCACATAAAAGTAGAGGCAAACAGGGTGTGTGTGGATCGAGGGTGCATCAATACATGTCTTATGAAATTAGTTCATATGCCTACCACAGGGATTTCAACATATAGTGATTTTCTTACTGGTTGCCTACATCTGCTGGAGGCCAGAATCTTCTGAGCGTAAGCACTGGATATGAATCTCATACGAAGAATACCCCCTGCAAAACAAAACTCAAAAGATGCATGTCTCTGCCTTGAAGGAGTTTGGTTTAATAATGCAGTATATATCTGCTGGACCATTGCTGTACTTACAAATTCATGTGAAGATATGACTTATATGGAAAAAATTAAGAGACCACTTAACATTGATTTCTGAACTTGGGGTGGTCTCTTAATTTTTTCCATAGCTATATATATATATATATATATATTTACATACACATATACACACTCGCATGTATTGTGTACTGTAAACCTAAGTTATAATATGAACAAGGATTTCATGTGAGGACTGAGAGAGAGGATTAGGTTAAAATACTGTCCTGAAGGTGGAGCTGTTCTAAAGCTAAAACAATCTCTGGGCTTTGCTGAAACATACTGTATTTTTACATATTCATAATGTTTCAGATGAAAGAAAAACTTTCTTATAATAATAATAATAATAATAATAATAATAATAATAATAATAATAATAATAAAGTATTTATGCCAGTATTCCAATACTTTTTTTTTTTTGTAAATTTTATAAAACAATACAATATAAGTCTCATACAGTTCAGCATATGATAAGAAAGTCTCACCTAACACTATGGAGTGATGAGCTACTAGTATTCATCATGCCATTTCTGAAATTCCTGGCTCCAGATAGCAGGCCCCTGAGAGATTACAAGGTTTCAGTGGTACGCAGTGAAGTTTCACGGCAACAAAGCTGAGCTAGACTAGAAGATCTGCTTTAGGAACGTCTGAGCCCGAAGTCAAACACTGGCCTTCTTTCATCTCCACAGGCTGAAGGCTAGCTGAGGTCTCACTGAGGGAGATGCCTGATGTAATATGAATGAAACTCAAATGGCTATGGAAGCCCACTTTGATTTAGGGCAGTTATCACAGAGGAAACCATAGTGCAGCAGGCGTCCATGCTCATCTGCTACCAAAGTGTGCATTTTCACACACACAGACACAAACACACACACACACACACATGCACACACACAGGCAGTGTTATATTAATCAAATAAGAGATTCCCTGTGTGCCGTTTTTTTCCACTGAGTTAATTAGCATAGCAATGGACAGGTCCTTCCAATTAAAGGCAGCAAGTGATGTGTTTGCTTTTTCTGACTGCCAGATTGAGACAGCAATTTCCAATCTATAGACTCTTGTGATTTATGAAGAGGGATGACAATTACTTATTTTTCACTTGACAAGCTGTATCTTGCTCTGACACTTAACAAGCATTAAACAAGTGTCACTATTATTAGCATGCATCCCAGACTCAAATCTGATTTACAAATACATTAGACCTAGCAATATGTGCCTTGCTATGGTTGCAGTAATGTATATAGCTGTATAATCCTCATCTCTAGTTTACTCTTTTTGAATCAAGATACCAGACCTAAGATGTCTTTTAACCCTTCAAAACCCAGTAGGAATGCTGATAAACTGGACTGCTCTATACTGTGACACTGTGTGGTGGACACGGCGCTTGGGACTCTACAGGTGGGGTGGAAACAGCAACACAGAGGCAGGGAAGAACGGTGCAAGGAGGTGATTTGTTGTACAGTGAAGTGGGCCAACCAGAAGATTTACAAAAACCAAACAACACCCAAACTCCTTGTATGAGTCTAACTAAACTGGTGGCAGGTCCTTCTCTAAACTGAATAAACAAAGCCAAACAGATCATCTAGTACCATAGATGGATATATATGTGTGTATATAAAGAGAGATCTTCACCATTCTGTCATTAGTTATTTTCAGACCAAATTCAATATTAGCTAATGATATCTAGTCTATATTTCATGCAGTTGTGCCCAATCATAAATTGAAAGGTTCCCTACCGTCAACCTATGGGCACCATTGTGAGCATCTCTCTCGAACCGGTGTTAGAGACTGATAAAACAAACTTTGAAATAACTAACCAGTACTATCATATAAAGTTAGGGTTGGAGTAACAGTATTGAACATTAAGAGTAAGCTTCATCAACCTTCATAGGATATTGCCACTGTTTTTTTATGCTTTTTATATATCTAGACATATCTAGCATAGTCCGTGTACCTGTGTTTTATAATAAAGAGTAGTTTGTATCTGTTTGTGTCTGATCTATTCTAATGAATCAAGCTCTATTGGCCAAACATCTTAAAAGAGTTATTTAATTGGGGAAATCCAACTCTATAAAAGCACTACATCAGTGACCTTTTTGCCTGAAGACTTTTCTCTTTCATACTATGTAATACATGTTTCAGCAGAGAAACCTCTTCAAGAAAAATAAAACAACTGCCAAGTGTGAATGTCAGATGTAGAGATACTGTATTTGTTTGTGAAGTACTTATTTACAATCCCAAAGCACCGTGGAGATAATTATAGCTATGAAAATACGTACACATACAGAAGAATTTAGCAGGCAGTAAACAAACACACTTTGATCTCATCTTTGAAAGTGTTAATCTGTGAATCTTTGATAGAAGAAAATGCTCTAAAAGTGCTCAACAATGCCTCCAGCAGTGGTGCCATATGAAAATACTCTCCTGAATAATCAAAAGATTGAACCTGAGAACACTAATAAATAAGTAAGAAGGTAAAATAAAAAAAATTATAATAATGAAAAAATAAAAAATGAAATCCAGAATTTCAGCTTTTGATTTTAAGGGGAATACACTTACTACACTATTAAATCTGTTGCAGTCATTTTAATTGACTGGATTAAAGCAATGCATGCTTTGAAAAGGAGAAAACTGAAAAACCTTTCAAGAATTATTTGTCAGAATGTTCGTTTATAACGCTCAATGCCCTGTTCTGATTTGAGCTACTTCAACTTTTTAAATTCCAAACTTAAGTTTTGAAAATAAAGGTTATGTATATTTACTTCAGATGATAAAATAGCTGAAATGTGTGAAGATATACATTACTGTATAATATCAAAGAACAACAACACCATATCACTCTTTATGGTTCTTATATTTCACAGTTGTAATGTTCACCACAGCAGATAACTTTATCAGCAAAAGCCTTTATGTGGATGCTTTTATATTGAGTGGCACTTAGTTGTATTTGGAAAGAATAAAGCCACAAAGATCAGGATAGAAAGTGCACTACAGAAAGTCCTTGACGATATATAGATATTAACTTTGTAATACTTTAACAATTTCAAAGTGAACATTGTAATAATTCCTCCTTTTAAGAGGAGGATTCTGTAATCTGCGGTTACCTAAACCTGAACACCCTTATATCAAGTTATATACAGGGAAGAAGAGGGGAAATTGAAATTCAGGTAAGTGTGTGTGTATTTATCGTTACATTAAGCTGTGCAGTGCAGATCTTTGCATATCAATGCAAGTACAGTCAGTAAACTGGATGGTACTGAGATCAAATGCAATCACAACCCCGACTACAAAATAATGCAATGCTATATGTATTAATAAGCACATCATTTTTTATTCATGTTGCTCACAAATATGGAGCTGCAGCAGTAATCCTGAAACTTCTGACAAATAAACCTGACTTTCTTCCACTAGGCCTTTTGCTAGCTTGTATAGTTCATTATAATAACAAAGCATTGTTTACATTCAAATTCTCATTATTAAAAAAAGGGACAATGAAAATATCTAAATATATGTATTAATCGAAGAGCTATGATAGCAGTTCATACATTTTGTAAGTGAAAAGAGTGATGATCATACACTTTATGTTTGGACTGTTAAAGTAGGGAAAATAAATTGCACAAAGTTGACAACATAGCTTTTCTCACTGTTTTAAGAGTTATAATTTAATTTAAGTAACTGAATTCTGTTAATAAGGAATTGATTGGGAAACTGTGTGGAGCAGTGCAGTAGCTATGCCTCGGTGAAGAGTGTTTTCCCTCATTGATTCAATTCCTATCACAGTTTCCAATTAAATAAATTGATCATGTCTCCTGCAGCTCATTCTATTATTACTTTTTAATTCACAGAAAATCTGCAAGTTAATGAGTCCTTAGAAGAAATTAAAAGGAATCTGCTACCAAGGCAAAAACAGTTAAAGTTGCCATTGAACTCAGAAATGCAATGAGTAATTAAAGTGCAATCTTAAACATGACATGAACATTCATAACAGCCATTCCTCATCAAAATACAAATTATTTTTTCATTGCTGAAGCCATATCCCCCCCCCACAATATTTTGCACGTCTCAGAGAATTTATAAGTTAATTATGGCAAAACTCTCATTAACCCCAGTAAGAATAACATACACCACAAATGTTACATCAAAAGGACATCCCTTAATTCTCATTAATTCATACTAAGCCATGTAGTTGGTAGTTAGGGAAAAGGATTAAATAACTCAGTGTTAAGACAAAGTTAATTTTTCCTACTTAATGTAATAAAGATTTTAATTAAGTAAGCCTGAAAACAAAAAAAACATTAATTACTTATAATAACATAACACATTATTGTTCTGTTTGTCCTAAGGCTTAATGTTCTAAGCCTTTTCTTCGACAAAAATAAAACAGCTAAATGACAAAAAATATATAACAAACTGAATGTTAATTTGACTCAAGGCACATTTTTGGAAACTACATGTTCCTTCTTTTACCTCCTTTTAGTGTTCCTAGGGGTAAATTAAGCTATCATGGCTTTATGAGTTTTTAGACTGAGCAAGTGTAATAAGTATTCATTACTTGAATGGGGTAATGGGACTTGAAACTCATATGTAGAGTTTAAATTTATTTTACACATGAGGGCTCAATGAAGCCCAGATGTAAAGGGAACTCAGAATTACAAAAGGTATGTACCCAGGAGGGCTCTGAAAGGAGATAAAAGGCTCATTATGCACTCGTATTAGCGCTTGCACGTGTGGCTCATAATAATTCTCTTCACAGTTTCACATCAATCTTGAACTACAGCAAAGCCTCAGGTTCCAGTTGTTGCAGATATTAAAATAATAAAGCGTTTGGCACAACTTGGTGAAATCTTCTGACTCTTTAATGGAGGTTATGACAGTGACCTACTTATAACCAACCCAGCAGTATGGACTTTAGAAATGTAATGCATGATGAGTTCAGTGAGTTATTTGTTACAACACATTAGTTCACATCATTTGGTGGATCAAACAAACCCTGTAAATTAGATTTCATGGGATTTCCCAAAGGATGTTTTAAGTATGTTGTTTTGATTATGTAATGCCTGTTCAGAACATCCATTAAGAGGCACGATAGAGGAAAGATCATTGGACACTTGAGGGAAGGCTCAACTAATCAACCTGTATGAGATAGGAGGGCGAGAGGGGATACAGGGAAAGGCTGAGACTGGAGATAAAAGTATCATTATGCACTATTAGTGCTTGCACATGGTGCAGAAAGTGGTGTGTATGGTTTAGAGTCTTCCTCTTAATACAGGTAGCAATAGTAAGCCAGGATAGAGTATGGCTAAAGGAGTAGCATGAGAGAAGTGACTTGGGGATAACATAAGGTGAGCAAAAGAGTCCTGGAAAACGTGAAGAAGGTGAATGGTCAAAGTAGTAAGGCCAGTCAGAAGACAGCAGAAGTAGTTCAGTCTTGACAGGACAAGCGCATGGACTAACAGCTGAGTAGAGCATGTAGCAAACCATTTTAGGTTCTGTGGCATACAAGGGGGAAGGTGCTGGGCTAGGAGCTTGGTGTGATTTGACATCTCACTGCCTAATGCTCTCAGGTACCACATAATCAACAATTACAATTACAGAAAACAATTTCACAGTTTATAAGTTCTTTGTTGAAACAGAGAAATAGTATTGACTGTGAAATAGTACATTTCCACGTGAAGAAAAGAGAGACATTATTGTCTGGTGGGTCTGATTGACCTGCAAGACTTATCACATGCCGTACCTGTTAAATAAGTTACTGAACTATTCTTTCACTAATTCAAAGCTCTTAATGATAACGAATAACCAAGAATAACTTAATGGATGTTCAAATGGTCCAGGGTCTTTGATGTTTTGTGTAGCTCATTAGAAGAACAAAGCCAACAGCACACATTACCATCTTAGTCATTGGTTAAATTGATGACTTCATTGGTTGTTCTGATGTTTTCTGTAGTGAATGAAAACCATCAATTTCCATCCTGTAATTACCTCAGCAAATGTAGGTTTTATCACAGCCAGGGGGGAGGTAAAAACATAGTTGTAGTTTTCGGAACTGAATCCCCATGACATTTTCCCAAATGGGCATTTGTGTTTGATGTTCTTCAATACTGCACTATTATGGCAAAATAATACTAAGTTCCCAAATGAACTATGGTTTGGTGCCAAAACTGGTCGCTGCTACTGCTGTGCTTCAATAGCTTGCAATTACTTTATTTTCCATTCAGTTCGCATTCGGTATACTCTTGAAAGATTGCAAGCAATTGACATTCAAAAAAGCATGATGGCAAGCAAACTAAACCTTGAGCGGTACATAGAAATTCCTAATGTGTAGACTATCACATCATAGAGTTGATTAATATTGTTTATTAAACCTAGATCAAGGTTTCACATTTAATTTAAATTCAGATATGTTTTCTGTGTGTGAGTTTGTGTTTGGTGCAAAAGAAATGTGAAATAAATGCTTCCAAGTGCATTGCTTTATTAATTCTAAAATACTGAACTACAGTTAACATATATTGCATTTCCATCAGCATATAAATTCAGACAACTAAGTGTTTTGAATGATACTTAGTGAGGTTAAAAATCCTCTGTTGTGCTACATCTAGAAGAAAAACTACATTTATACAAAAAGGAAAACACACATTTAAAGAACTTACTACTCGATTTGTATTATATATTTTTTTAAAGAAAGATATTGTAGATAAGCTAAAGACAATTCTGAGGTGTTTAGGCTAGAAAAGCAACTAGTGAATATCCCTTAATTCCATAAGTGCTCCTAGCGTTATCATAATAACAGCGTATTTGTCCTCCAGCTTGATACACTTTGATACTTAGTCATCAGTGTACAGAGCTAATACATTTCCCTAAGATTGAATCGACGTAATGCCGGGATGCTCACTTCCTTGTCTCCAAAGCCTTCCAGAAAAAGCAGTCTGTTTCCAGGCCAGATTGGAAACTCCCCAGATCTTTGTCATGTACGCAGATGGAGCTAGGCAGATTCCACTGGGGAAGGCAAAGAGGGATAGATGGCTTTGTGGAAAAACAGATCACTTAGCTCTGCAGGGTACAGGACAACATAATGAAAAGACTGACCAGCAAGTGACTACATAATTAGATAACCTGTTCACTGCAACTAGGTTTATCCACGTTACAACAGCCTTAACTGAGCCTGACGACTGAGCCTTGTCTTAAATTCTGGTCAATGCATTACTTCTGAAGAAAAAGGCATCACTGTAGAGTATGTGATCAGATCTTGGATTCTTTCTGTCATTTTAGGGAGACCTCTGAGCGCCGAATCCATAAAACCCACACAATGATAAATTGGCTTTGTACACTCTGAGGATCCTGTGGAGCGATGTCGCGGTAACAGGCTCATTCACACAATGAAGAACATGTTAAACATTGACACAAGGGAATCGCATGAAGAAACACAGCTCTCAGTTGACATCATGTTTGACATGTTGTCTTAAAAAGCGAATCACACATTAACCTCCAGATTCTAAATCGCTCATGTCAGGATGCAAAATAGAATACAGTACTTGTTTACTGCTCTTGTCTATGTCTATGTGAAACATGCTTGGTGGTGGGAATATGTCTTAAGTAGACAATAATGTTGTAGTTAAATAATTTCCTAAGAAACACTTGTAGCGAGCGCATAGGTGGGACTATATATTATATTTTTTTTAATTAAGGATTCCTGTTTTAAATGTGTAATTTGGTGAAAAACAATACAATTTGTGTAGGTAATCAAGCTGGGTTTATTATTATTAGTCAGGAATCCAAGGTTGCACACAGAGCTTTGTCACTAATCGTCTTTCACACACATTACAACAGAATGAGAACGGAAGCGAGCAAACGCTATACTTAGTGCTTAGTTCTTCAAAAATTTTACCAGTAGTCTATGCATGTATAGAAATCAGACATACTAGTTCCTCTTGATAAGACTTGCCATCCAAAAGCATAATTTATTTTTTATCAGCTCTATGGTAAATATTTTTTAGTTTTTCCATCTTTATTTAACACTTCTTCCAGCATTTCTATAGCACACACAATTTTCTGTAAAAGCAGGGAAGGATGTAGTGAGTGCTTAGGTGTGGTTATGTACAGATTGCGAATTATACAATGACAACCAGGGGGGGTCAGCAAAATTTGTCAGAGCCGGGAACACCACAGATACAGGCATATCATGCAGTTAGTTTTAAAACTGAAAAATGTGCAACTACTTCTCTTAAATGGCATGCATTATCCTCAATTACATTTTTTTTTCACCCAACACATCAAACCGGTTTGTAACATAGCATGCACTAGAAATTAGTTTCAAAATTAATCTTACACGGCATACGTTATGGTAGGGACAGAACAAAGCATGCAAACAACAATTAAAAGGCACAAGATTAAAAAGGTAATGGAACAGTATTGAAAAATCTAATTGCAAGAGCTAGACATGCAAGGTAACACAGTATGTAAAAAATAAGTTGGAAAACAGACATGGGTACAACAGTGCTACAAAGGGAATCATTATTTTTCCAGCAGTTCCTGCCTTTTGTCATTTTATTTTATTTATTCTGTATTGTGCGATGAACAACTTTGTAAATCATCATCCCTGTTGATGATGGAGTCAATTCTGTCACTAGAGCTCGAGCTCTTATAGAATTGTTCTGCAAACTGCTTTTCACATTTCTCTGTAAATTCAGCTGGGTACACCAGTTTGTCACCACACTCCAGCCACAGGGGCTGGGGGCTTATGTATGGGACAGCTGCTAATTTCAGCACTGTATCCTCTGGCCCCCCCTCGGTACCTTTAGATTCTGAAGTTTTTACTCATTCATCTGATCGCAGGCACTCAGTCTCAGTGGTAGCAGGCAAACTCCCAGTTTCAGCTTCTCCAGGAGCATAGGATTCTGGAAGTGATTGTGGGCTGCTTTCTTCTTGTTGAGTCACTTCTCTCTCCTGTTCCACAGTGATATTGATTGTTGGGCCTGTGTTGCTTGGATGACCTCATCTGATGCTGGTTTGAGCTGTCGTTTTTACCTTCTGCACTGGAAACCCCAAACCTTTTTCTGAGTTATACTTTTGGTGGTGTCAGAGTCTTCCAGTAGAGATTTCTCGATACATTTTCTTGCACTCTGCCTCTCTTTAGACAAAGCCTTTTTTTACATTAAAGGCATCCTGCGTCTTCAGGAAGTGAGCCACATGGTGAGAGATGGACCATCTCTCCTGGTCAATTCTAGTTTTGGAGGGATAGCTGGCAACTGCATATCACAGCATTTGAGAGGTGACCTTTTTCTTCATTCCCCCATGCTGTGGTCATTGCCTCCCCAAGTTGTGTCACTGCATTGCCCTCCTGTGTAAAGAAGATTTGCAGACTGTATTGAAATCCCGGAAGGTTTTTCGCTTAGGTCTTGGTACAACGTCAGCAATTTGTACTCTTCTGAAGTGCAGGCGATGACAGCTTTTCCCAAAGTCTTATCAGTTTTGTGATCTGAGACTTTTATGTTTCCATCTTGCTTGGCATAATCTACATCCTTTAAGACATATTGCTCATCACCCTCCTCCAGTGGCCATTTGTAATGATCAAGCATGCCATGGTGAAACCTCTAAAGATTTATTGAAGCACACATCCTTCTGACATTTCCTTAGTAATCTTGGAACGTGTGTCAAGCATTCTTTAGAAAAGGTCACTAAATCCTTTCTGGATATGAGGTCTTCAGTTTACTGTCTGTGTTTAGTGCACCAGCAATGAGCCTTTTGTCTTCTTGGTGCTTTAGAATTGTATGTGGTAATTCAATAGTTTACATCAATTATATAATTTCTGAGATACTTTAGATAGTTTTTGGACTGGACAAACAGCTTGAGTCTCTTTTTTACCTTTCACTAGGTGGCTGGAGAGATAGCATGTTCTGATTGGACACAAAGAGCAGGACTGTTTCTTTTTGGTCTTTTCAATGCTGATGTATTTTTTTCAGAAAACGCTGCAGAGGGCTCATTTGCATTTTATGTATATACAATATTGCTTGTCCCTAAATTAATTACTGTTTATAAAATACCACCCCCTTGGCATCATGGTCTGTGTTTTGTATTTTACATTGATATACTGAGGCTTGGAATTGTTGTGTATATTGTGCAATAAGCTGTATAAATATTAACTCTGAGCGAATGGTTTCCAGATAAGTAATCTTTAAATTATTGCAATTGTTTATATTATGTTCAAACAGAAATGTTTATGTATGTAACGTGTAGAAAACGAATGCTTCACTGAAGTACTTATCTAACCCCTAAACTAGGTTATTGCAAAGGATTGGGGAAATTGTGAGTGGTAGAATACACATTTAGAGTTCTGCTCTTGCTTATTGCTTTAAGATTGGTGTGCAGATTTATTGTATTTGATTCTGGATTGGTTCATCTTCTTTTGGTTTATTTTGGAATTTAGTAGTGTGATTTGTCTTTGGTTTCACTTTCATTTGTTTTGTGTGGAATTATAAGACGCACTTAAACTTCCTCTACTCCTATACAAATTCTTTAAGATTAATCAATGATTCATATAATGACCATTTATAATATAGTGACATGCTGAACATTGTCAATCTAGTAACTGTTAATTGAATAATTACTGACAGTGATATTGCAATTGCTGGTTTTGGAACACTGTAAACTGTCTTCTGATTATGATTGCTGAATTTTGCACAATAACTACAGATACCTCAGTATTTTGTATTCTTATTTTAATAAAATATTTAACATTTTAATTTTACCCCTTCCATCTTGCATGGTGCGCTCTATAGTTGCCTAATTAAAGGACGTGTGGGAAATTCAAAGGTACATTCTACATTTTATACAATCTCTCTCTAAATACAAGGTGGTGTAGTCATGTGTTTTGAGCAGCTTTTAAGGGTGTAGTGACCCGCTACAACACTTAATTCAAATGTTTGTAAGGAAAATGTCCAGCAAAGCTATTTAGAAATATCCCCTTGGAGCATTAAGTTATGGCAAGATATTTAGGAAATATTCTGTGCTAACAAACATGTTCATGTGGAACTGGAATTTGCCCATAAATCTAGACATAGACTTCATATTTTACCTTTAACCAAATGCTTAAAAGTAATTTAAACAGTCATTTGCAGGGGTTATTTCTGTTAACCATAAGCAGGTTGTATCAAAACTTTTCTACCAAAGGGGCACATACTCATTTGAAAGTGATATTAACCTGCCATTGAAGCTTCCCAGCTGCAATAATCTGACTCACTGTCCTGAGAATGATGGTACAAGAGGAACAATTGTTCTATATAAGAACACCTTAAAATAAACATTAAAAAAGGCAGCCCTGGCAGAAAGAAATTAATAAAAAAACACATTTTAAGAAAATGTTGAATTGAAAAGGATTTACAGAGCAGCAACCATCATAGTTATACATAATTCATGAATGGCTAGAAAGAAAGAGATGTTTTGATGTGCATCTTTCAACAAGAAGCAAAGCAAATCACTGCTCTGGCAAACCGACTCAAACTTGCCTGACACCTTATTGGTTACAACAAAAACAATTCAAGTATTCCCAGTCTAATACCGAGGACATCATATACACATGGCTTTTAAAAAGTTTGAGTGCTTCTTGATCATAAAAAATTGAAGAGACTCCAAATATGAATATATCTCCATGAAAAATAACTTCTAGAAAGCAATATGTACATTTTCAAATATGCAGCTGCTTAAAGACATGAATTATAATACCAGTTCATCTTTCAATAAGTACACTGTCTGCTATATAAGCCCAACTTAATTATTTTTGAGTGGGACGATATTGCACGATTGAGATGATACTTGTAACTCAAGGGAAAACATCAAGTAATGTACAACATGAAAACGATGGCATCAATTTAATTATTTAGAGCTACACATTTTGATTGTTACCTCTTGGAGGAAACTGCAGTGTAAAAAAAGAATCGTTATCTCATTGGGTTTCTCACCAGGGGAGGGTTTCAAATCTTGCTCTTCTAGGTGCCTCACAGACAGTAACTTCATAAAGTCTTTTAATGGTTTATGAGAACTAATCTTTTATATGTGAGATGCTTGGTGTCTGCATTTTAGTGCATGACTGTGAAGCTCACGTTAAAGAATGTCAATGCAAAGCAAAGATAAAGGAAACAATACTAAAAGGAAAAACATTTTTGGGAAATCCATTTCTCCCATTTGAACAAAAACAAAACCATTTCTTACATACTTATCCATTTTTACATTTATCCCTTTATCAGAGCACTGAAAAAAACATTTGACTTAAAATAGGTTCATAAATTACAGTCAGTCCTTTTCTAAAACAGTTACATAGACATTTGTTATTTGACTTTCACATAATGCACATTGAAGTACCAGCAGTATTTTGACCTACTTAACTAAAGCTTCAAGTGAATAGTTTTGGCACTGGCATCTACACTGTTCTTTTCATGGCTTCTAGACTTGATCTGAACAGAAACATACACAGTTAAGGGGATCTAAGAATACTCATAGTATCTTCAAGTAAGCTGTGTACATTTAAAAAGATAAGAACACAGCACAGCATTGTATGTTAGTACTAAAGTGGTCTTCATGACACCTAGCAAATATTTAGATTCCTTGAATTTGTAGGACCACATTTTAGCAGAGAAGCAGATCCTATCACGTCCCATGAGCCCAACTCGGTCCTCAACCAAGTAGAATAATGGTCTGCAAAGAACTAAGCCAACAGTACACTACTAAATACATGAGTAGTTCTTTGAAGTTCATTGCAAGAGATGGTCATTTTACTGATAATGCCACCTGAACCTTTAAAACAATACTGCTTATGTAGGTCAGTATGACGCAGTAGTCTCTAATTAACAGCAGATGTCGCTCAAAGCATAAGGATAATGAACAAAATCTCTCTTTTTTTTTTTTTTTTTTTAACAAGGCCACTCTCAATTAACAGCAATGGGACCCAGAACTACATCTGAAGGCCCAATTCTGGATTTAAACAGCTTAAAAATGCAGGAGGCTTGATGGCTTTGCAGTTTAGTAATGGATTATCAAAGGTTTTCTATGTTCTTTAACTACCAACTTGTGCCCATCATTAAGGCTGAATACTTAATTGATATGGACACATCATTTAAGATGGTTCTGATTTGGTCTTGTAGATACTTATTTGAATGATTTTCATAGTATACACACATGGGAGGTATTTGCTATTCATATATCCTAATGTTGCTGCATACAGAAACTGGCATAGAATTCCTTGGCAAAATTAAGAGCTCAATAACAACATATTATAACAATCTGAAGTACCAAGTGAACAAAAAGAACATACAAACATTAAAACCATTATGAATATTAATTGCATAGCATAGTTTACACAATTTACTCTTGGTTGGATTCTGTAATACTTTATGCTGTTGCTTTTAGAAATTAACAAGTCATTTTTCTTTCTCTTTTGATCATTTGGTTTGTTGTTGGTCTTGCTGAACACCCAAAATGTCCTGCTTGTTGAAATTACAACTTTTAAGTTTTACAAGCTCTGAAATATTTGCCTGGGGTTTTCCATATACATTCCGGAATAAACACAATTTTTAAAGCTGAGGTACATATTCTTACACTCTGGGGAATATTTTAAAATTCAGCAAAATAATTATATTCATGTTTGAAGGTACGGTATTTTCCTAAAAAAAAATGTTAGCCACACTACTTTTACTGTTCCTTCTTTAATAATCAATCATCATCATCATCATCATCATCATCATCATCATAATAATAATAATAATAATAATAATAATAATAATAATAAGCACCTCTCAATTTACTAAGCAATTCACAATTCACTTTTGCTCTATTTAGCACATAAAATGCAATAAAATAACTGTCATACTCTTAGCACTTTCAACCAAGAAAATATGCCAGATTTCTTGACACATTCATCCATAAGTCTAGCTTTAAAAAGGGAAGATATTTTTCTAACTAGGAACATTTTCATTTTCAGGGACTGTGTCTAGTTTCTTTGAAATCTTGGAACCTCAGGAGATCTGTCTCTTGTTTCAGGGCTGTCCGTGGGGACAACAGCTGCAGCACATGTACAGATCTGAAAGAGAAAGGAAAAAAAGAAAATGTAAATGGTATATGAAAACATTGCCAAATCCATTGCCGCGTACAAAAGAGATAATACATGTTTTACTTTTGGTGGTATCTCACGACAGGCCACTAAACAATCGCCATTTATTCAGTAACACCAGGAAAAAGTAAAATGTCTCCCTTTGTTATTAGACACCAGCAGAACAAGAAACTCCTTGATCTCACTCTGACTTCTGTAAGTCATGAAGCAAGCGCAGGGAATTCTCTAATTACCTAAGCAGTATGTTTTCAAATATTTTTTTCATGACACCTGAATACTGCAGGGAGATGAAATATTATCTGTAGGGTCCATTGCCTATGGAAATATTTTTCTATGATTTTCTATCAGTTCATCTAATGAATGTAAGTATGAAACAATTGTAACATAATTTTAAATGTAAATGTATTTCAAATATTTTCCAATAGCACTGGGACAGTATAATCTAGCCTTGGGTTACATTTAATGCCTTGTGATTTTGTTGGAAAGTTAAGTTAAGTTAAGTTAAGTTCTCTTTGCTGGAATCCTCCAGTGAAAGAGATTCAGTATATTATATTTTTGATACAAAGGGCACTGAGGAGGTGTTATTCTGACTAAGCTTGTCAATGGGTCTGACTCAGGCCAGTGTGGTGAAGGCCTGTACATTGACCAGTATGATTACAAAGCTTGTTAGAAAGTTGGGAATGCAGCACAAAGCTGCTACAGAATAACGTTGATAACAATACACTGCTTGCCGAGACACCTGACCTTGATCACGTAGCACAACAACATACTGGAACAGTGAATCTGCGAGAGCCTGGAGAGACCAGCTTCACTTCTGTCACTGACTATAATTTTACACCATAATTTAAAAAACAAATGTATCCTGTATTGCCTTTTCTATTATTTATTGGTTGACTATTGATTTTGGAGAACTTTAAATTCTAAATCTCTTTATTTAAAGCTTGCTTTGTAAATTGTTTTATGTAAAAGCATGATAAGATGAAAATTTGAATTGAAATATCCTAATGTCATTGGAGCTCAGCTCACAGCCTATAAAATACAATTTCAAAATATGCAACAAATGGTAATTAGTAGATTTTTCCCACTGACTATTAAACCACAATTTTTTCAGAATATATGTGATTTCACAACTTATATTTATGGATTTACTTTTTATATATTTATTTTTTCTTCAAAATAGTGTTTTTGTACAAATACTTACATCATTACAGGAGGAAGTTCGACCTTGCCTGCATAGGAGATATAAAAAATAAATCAAGCATGAGAAACAAATAGACTCAGTCCCTTTATAAATGGTTGTCCTTTCAGTTTAGTAAATCTATCTTGTGGGAATGTTTCTGGTGCTTAATCTTAATTTCCTAGTTCAGTGAGTGTTCCAATAAGCAGAAATCGTTAGGAACATTGTACAGTTTGACCTCCAGCAGGCATGTTACTATAAACGTGTCGCTTTCTTTGTTTCCTTGTCATCAGGTCAGCAAAGATGCCAATGCAGCTTTAATGACAACGGCTTCAGTCAGAAACTTAAACACAAAGCGATTTTGGCGAGTCAAGGTCAGAAAAGATACTAAGTGGTATTATAGTATAACTCATATTTTATTTATTTAAAGTTAAATGGTGCTAAACTGATTATGTATTTCTATGCTTCTCCAGTGCATCAATGGACAATCTCTTTAACCAGAAACCACTTTATTAGTAAATACAGATGTTTTTTCAAGAAATTTGATTAATGCACATATTACTTCACACATACAGACGGGTGACAAATTAAAGGAAAAATCTGATTAAATGAGTTGAGGAACATACCGAATGCAGATGTCTCCAAACAGGTGTACTGCATTATACAATTAAGAATTAACATCCTATCATGCTCTGTGTCATGTATAAAAATGCTGAACAGGCCCAGTTGACCTCGATTTAAGATGGCACCAAGAGAACGGTACAGTGGGGGCTTCCAGAGGCGCTGTTATGCTGTGGGGGGCATTTTCCTGGCATGGTTTGGGTCCACTTGTCACCTTAGAGGGAAGGGTCACTGCAAATCATTACAAGGTTATTCTGAGTGATCACCTTTATCCTATGGTGAAATATTTCTGTCCTGATGGGTGTGGTCTCTTCCAGGATGACAATGGCCCCATCTACAGGGCACGAGGGGGTCACTGAATTGTTTGATGAGTTTGAAAATGATGTGAATCATATGCTATGGCCTTCGCAGTCACCAGATCACAACCCAATTGAACAACTATGGGAGATTTTGGACCGACGTGGTAGACAGCGTTCTCCACCACCATCATCAAAACACCAAATGAGGGAATATCTTTTGGAAGAATGGTGTTCATCCCTCCAGTAGAGTTCAGAGACTCGTAGAATTTGTGCCAAGAGCATTGAAGATGTTCTGGCGGCTTGTGGGTGGCCCAACACCTTACTCAGACATTTTATGTTGGTTTTTCATCCAGCTGTATAAACTACTGAAAATATTATATGTTCCTATTATGCCAATAAAAGACAAGACTTTTGTATCTTGAAATGGACACAGTGGACATAAATGTTCTTATGTTACTTGTCAGAATCCTATGAACTTACCTTGATGGAGGGTTGGATTGGAGTCCTAGGTAGTACCTTTATAAGTGGACTTTTAAGATATTCATTTAAGCCATAAAAAGATAGATTTCACATTTTTGCCACCAGGCTCCCTGAATCTTGGCTCCAGCTTTGATAACAGGGATTAACCTAAACCCCTTTTGTGGATGCATTGGTAATTTTTCAGAAATATTATATTTTTATAAGTCAGCAGTGGAATTCATTCAACTCATTGACTGTTTTCCTATAGGAATTCATCTTTTAGGGATATTCATAACATCAAAAACAATTGAATCAAGAATTCCTTAATTAGATGGTCTGAGACCCCCGTAAGACAATAATGATAATTAAGATATTTTCATTTTTAACACACTAGGGTTTACATCACTTTCCTCTGTCAAAAGGTGAACAAATTAACCAGTAAAATCTAGGCTTCATATACTGTACCTGCTAACATCATTTTTCGATTCTGAACTTGTAACTCTTAGACTCATTAGGAAGAGTTTGGACAACTGCCATGCTATGAATATTCTCTTTTGGGGGGCATGTCTACCTCCCACGAACATCTACATGTGAGCAGGCAGCACTAGATGTATGGCATTAACAAATACATACCAAGACTAGTTTACAAAATAGTGCTATACATCATCCGCTTTGGTTTAAATGCCTTGTTCTTCTTGTTCACATTCCATACTTGCTCAGAACTATATGAGAGAAAATTACAGCCGTGTTCACAAAGAGAGGAAGAAACATGCAGTCATATGTAATGCTATATTTTAGAATGCTATATTAGATTTCCTTAACTATGTCACAGAACCAATGCTGAATTTAGAATTCCTGCATAATAAGCCACTGGCATACTAGAGCCCAATAAAAATGGCCAAAGAATATGTATTGTCTGTTTTATATAGTTTTACTGCTTGCATTATGTAAAAGCTCTGGCTTGTGACTGTCAGTTTATGACATTAAAATCAACAGCTTCTTGTTTCCTTTGATTTTTTTTTTTTTTGAAGTAAAAAGAATTCCATATTAGTGTTTCCCTTTGATTTCTTATTTGATGCATACTGAACAAACCATTAGATTGCCCCACTAAAAAAGTTCAGTTGGGTGACATTTTTCATGTAATCTGTAACCTTTATGGATACATCAAGTTGTATTGATAAACAATACTAAACCAAGAAGTATGACTGTCTATTTAAAATTATATAACATTAAAACGTATATTAAAACAGGAATAAACAGTGAGGGTGAGGAAGATGCATGCTGTCATCAAAAGACACAACCAACACCCATTAACAATGTCTGCATCTGGTAACACAAAAATAATAACAGAATAGCTAACTAACAGCAGAGACAAATATAAGTCAGATCAAGTTATTATAACCTATTAATTTATTTAAAGTATTGAAGCTAATCAAACCTGTGAAAAAATGCCATGTCTAACTTAATTAAATGAAGTACAATTGCAGGATTCTTGCCTCCTACACAAGTGAACCTCTTGCATTGTTTCTGCACAAACATGTCATGAATCCTTGATGTTGTTAAATGTCATCATTTTAATTAAACTCTCAGAAAATGAATGACTCTGCATTGCAATGTTTGAAGAAATGTAGTTATGCCTTTACAATAATTTGAATAGCAGCTAGACCCAGTTAGTGAAAGGAAACACTAAGCAAATATACAGTGAGTGAAAAAAGTATTTGATCCCCTGCTGATTTTGTACGTTTACCCACTGACAAAGAAATGATCAGTCTATAATTTTAATAGTAGGTGTATTTTAACAGTGAGAGACAGAATAACAACATAAAAATCCAGAAAAACACATTTCAAAAAAGTTATACATTGATTTGCATGTTAATGAGGGAAATAAGTATTTGATCCCCTATCAATCAGCAAGATTTCTGGCTCCCATGTGTCTTTTATACAGGTAACGAGCTGAGATTAGGACCTCTCTCTTAAAGGGAGTGCTCCTAATCTCAGCTCGTTACCTGTATAAAAGGCACCTGTCCACAGAAGCAATCAATCAATCAGATTCCAAACTCTGCACCATGGCCAAGACCAAAGAGCTGTCCAAGGATGTCAGGGACAAGATTGTAGACCTACACAAGGCTGGAATGGGCTACAAGACCATCGCCAAGCAGCTTGGTGAGAAGGTGACAACAGTTGGTGCGATTATTCGCAAATGGAAGAAACCCAAAATAACTGTCAGTCTCCCTCGGTCTGGGGCTCCATGCAAAATCTCACCTCGTGGAGTTTCAATGATCATGAGAACGGTGAGGAATCAGCCCAGAACTACACGGGAGGATCTTGTTAATGATCTCAAGGCAGCTGGGACCATAGTCACCAAGAAAACAATTGGTAACACACTACGCCGTGAAGGACTGAAATCCTGCAGTGCCCGCAAGGTCCCCCTGGTCAAGAAAGCACATGTACAGGCCCATCTGAAGTTTGCCAATGAACATCTGAATGATTCAGAGGAGAACTGGGTGAAAGTGTTGTGGTCAGATGAGACCAAAATCAAGCTCTTTGGCATCAACTCAACTCGCCGTGTTTGGAGGAGGAGGAATGATCCCAAGAACACCATCCCCACCGTCAAACATGGAGGTGGAAACATTATGCTTTGGGGGTGTTTTTCTGCTAAGGGGACAGGACAACTGCACCGCATCAAAGGGACGATGGACGTTTTCCCATGTACCGTCAAATCTTGGGTGAGAACCTCCTTCCCTCAGCCAGGGCATTGAAAATGGGTCGTGGATGGGTATTCCAGCATGACAATGACCCAAAACACACAGCCAAGGCAACAAAGGAGTGGCTCAAGAAGAAGCACATTAAGGTCCTGGAGTGGCTTAGCCAGTCTCCAGACCTTAATCCCATAGAAAATCTGTGGAGGGAGCTGAAGGTTCGAGTTGCCAAACGTCAGCCTCGAAACCTTAATGACTTGGAGAGGATCTGCAAAGAGGAGTGGGACAAAATCCCTCCTGAGATGTGTGCAAACCTGGTGGCCAACTACAAGAAACGTCTGACCTCTGTGATTGCCAACAAGGGTTTTGCCACCAAGTACTAAGTCGAAGGGGTCAAATACTTATTTCCCTCATTAACATGCAAATCAATGTATAACTTTTTTGAAATGTGTTTTTCTGGATTTTTTTGTTGTTATTCTGTCTCTCACTGTTAAAATACATCTACCATTAAAATTATAGACTGATCATTTCTTTGTCAGTGGGCAAACGTACAAAATCAGCAGGGGATCAAATACTTTTTTCCCTCACTGTATACATATATACACTTACATACTTTTCATATTGTCCGTTTATACGTTACATACAATGCTACTCTGTATCACATTTTCTAAGTGTAATTTATGCTTTTCTCATCTTCAACAAACCCTTTTACAATGTTTTGCAATTTGTATCTATGCTAACTAGCAGAAGGTCACCTTGATACTTTAGTTATGGCTGCTTTTAGCAGGAGAAAAAAACATTTACTGAAAACAGCAGACACAAATTATATTGCTACACTTTTTAAATAATCCTACCTACACAAACACATACATACATACACACTCACACACACAAACTGCACACATTAAAAACAATTTAGTCATAATCTCAATTAAAGCATGTATTACACCCCTCCCCTTTCCCTTAACCGCACAAAATACCATTTTGTATGGAATTTTGTAATGGATGATTGTAGAGGACTATTACATTAAATAGACAAAGGCACAGTAAAAAAAATATCTTTATCTTGTCCTTTACAGCCAGAATCCAATACAGTACATCTTATTTAGCAAATGATTGTCTGGTTTCAAGAATTATGCCATCATCAATAGCATTCTACGAAGCATGAGCTTAAGGGTTTATATCTTGCTGGAGGGCAACATCATACCACATGAGGATTTTGAATGTTTCCACAGTATTAGTGGCCTAGAGTTTTGGTTTCCTGTGTGAATCGCTCACTGCCCATCTACAATCAATTACTGCCAGGCTCCAGCCCGGCACTGAGTTCTCAGTTTTATTGTCGATCTTTTAAAAAAGTAAAAAAAACAAATGAGCAGTCTAATTTTGTATGAGAAGCCTTCCCATAGTTATTAACATGCTGCATTGATTCTTTGATCCATTAAGCACTAGGGAAGATGGAGTTTAGATGCTAAATAAAAACTAATTATAATTGTCTGCAAATGCAAGATCAAATTTCTTCACTTAAGGGAAAATGTAGCTCCCTTTCTCATTTAAATGTCTATAATGAAGCGTTTTGTCTATTGATAATCACCTTCCACACAGAAACGTCTATGAGTGTGCAGGCTTTTCGTAGACTGCATGATTTCCTACCATGTGAATTACATCCCATCTTATCCAAGCATGGTTTGTACTACACAAACACAAAGCATATAGCTTGCAGATTCAACTCTTTGGGAAAGAATTAACAGCCTCTATACCTACATATAACTGGATATGTTCTAATCACTTAGTATGCTACTGTGTAATGTGTATATCTGCTCAGTATATATTGATACAGGGATTCCTAGTCAGCTTATCAGGGGTGAAGAGTTTGCTTTAAGTCAAAAACTGGGGATTGGTGTTAACTCAGACAGTTGTGTAATTACACAGTTACTTTAGTATCTTTAATAGTCCTAAGTAGATTACCTACATAAACAGTTGATATGATACATGATCAGTGCAGATCTGAATTTCCAACACTCTAGCAGTCTCAAATGAAACCATTCTGAGACTCCCGAGTGACTTCTGGTACAAGTCTCAGTGCTGATCTGGATGTTGGTGGAGATTGGTAAGGTGTGGTTCAAAGGACATAAACGTTGTCTCATTCCTCCTGAAAAGCACAAACTGGGTAATTCAAAATATATACAATAACAACAACAACCACCAAAACAACAACACAGTACTTGATGCTGAATCTGCATTACGTAGAAGGAAGATTCCTCTGTCAGACAAAAAGCTGCCATCAAGTACTGAAAGTGCAATTTGTAATGGGAGGGCTGGTTGATTTGATTTGGTCTGGGTTTAGGCCTGTCAATTAATCTCGCTTCCTTTCCGTGGTTGCTGAACTTTTATTTGCGGGTGTGTTTAATCATGATTAATTACACTTCACGTTTGGACTTTCTCTTAATTTACGTCCTTTCCAAACATCCACAAACAGACTGCACTAACACTTAAATTCACCTAAATAATTGATGTAAATTAATGAAAGACATAACATTAGATATTCCTTAGGAGAATATGTTGTGTTCTGAAGGTGTTGTGTTCAGAACTCCAAAAACTCTCATGACTGCCTGTCTTTCCAAACCCCTAGATTTTGCTATGTATCTTTTTTTTTTGCCTTTTGGTAAATGAAGACTGAAATGAACTCCAGTCAGTATACATGTACACTGATCAGCCATAACATTATGACCACTGACAGGTGAAGTGAATAACACTGATAATCTCGTTATCATGGCACCGGTCAGTGGGTGGGATATATTAGGCAGCAAGTGAACATTTTGTCCTCAAAGTTGATGTGTTAGAAGCAGGAAAAATGGGCAAGCGTAAGGATCTGAGCGACTTTGACAAGGGCCAAATTGTGATGGCTAGACGACTGGGTCAGAGCATCTCCAAAACTGCAGCTCTTGTGGGGTGTTCCCGGTCTGCAGTGGTCAGTACCTATCAAAAGTGGTCCAAGGAAGGAAAAGCGGTGAACCGGCGACAGGGTCATGGGCGGCCAAGGCTCATTGATGCACGTGGGGAGTGAAGGCTGGCCCGTGTGGTCCGATCCAACAGACGAGCTACTGTAGCACAGATTGCTGAAAAAGTTAATGCTGGTTCTGATAGAAAGGTGTCAGAACACACAGTGCATTGCAGTTTGTTGCGTATGGGGCTGCGTAGCCGCAGACCAGTCAGGGTGCCCATGCTGACCCCTGTCCACTGCCGAAAGCGCCTACAATGGGCACGTGAGCATCAGAACTGGACCACGGAGCAATGGAAGAAGGTGGCCTGGTCTGATGAATGACGAGTTCAAGGTGTTGACTTGGCCTCCAAATTCCCCAGACCTCAACCCAATTGAGCATCTGTGGGATGTGCTGGACAAACAAGTCCGATCCATGGAGGCCCCACCTCGCAACTTACAGGACTTAAAGGATCTGCTGCTAACGTCTTGGTGCCAGATACCACAGCACACCTGGAGTCCATGCCTCAAAGGGTCAGGGCTGTTTTGGTGGCAAAAGGGGGACCTACACAATATTAGGCAGGTGTTCATAATGTTATGGCTGATCGGTGTATATATATATATATATATATATACACACACTCACCTAAAGGATTATTAGGAACACCTGTTCAATTTCTCATTAATGCAATTATCTAACCAACCAATCACATGGCAGTTGCTTCAATGCATTTAGGGGTGTGGTCCTGGTCAAGTCAATCTCCTGAACTCCAAACTGAATGTCTGAATGGGAAAGAAAGGTGATTTAAGCAATTTTGAGCGTGGCATGGTTGTTGGTGCCAGACGGGCCGGTCTGAGTATTTCACAATCTGCTCAGTTACTGGGATTTTCACGCACAACCATTTCTAGGGTTTACAAAGAATGGTGTGAAAAGGGAAAAACATCCAGTATGCGGCAGTCCTGTGGGCGAAAATGCCTTGTTGATGCTAGAGGTCAGAGGAGAATGGGCCGACTGATTCAAGCTGATAGAAGAGCAACTTTGACTGAAATAACCACTCGTTACAACCGAGGTATGCAGCAAAGCATTTGTGAAGCCACAACACGTACAACCTTGAGGCAGATGGGCTACAACAGCAGAAGACCCCACCGGGTACCACTCATCTCCACTACAAATAGGAAAAAGAGGCTACAATTTGCACAAGCTCACCAAAATTGGACAGTTGAAGACTGGAAAAATGTTGCCTGGTCTGATGAGTCTCGATTTCTGTTGAGACATTCAGATGGTAGAGTCAGAATTTGGCGTAAACAGAATGAGAACATGGATCCATCATGCCTTGTTACCACTGTGCAGGCTGGTGGTGGTGGTGTAATGGTGTGGGGGATGTTTTCTTGGCACACTTTAGGCCCCTTAGTGCCCATTGGGCATCGTTTAAATGCCACGGCCTACCTGAGCATTGTTTCTGACCATGTCCATCCCTTTATGACCACCATGTACCCATCCTCTGATGGCTACTTCCAGCAGGATAATGCACCATGTCACAAATGTTCACTGATAGGTCCTTGTTTACTTCAAGGACATTCTTGAAGTATTGTATACCTAAACCCTGAAACAGAATGAGTAAGTGGTAACATAAGATGCAATATGTTAAGGATTTAATAGTAAAAACAATAGTAAATATGCATCATTCACAATTATATTAACAGCTATTAAATTTAACATTACTTGAAAATATTTTAGGTCTGTAAGCAGTTTTCTCCCATTTCATTTCAACTCCTTCCCTGAACTGGAAAGTACATTTAAGGTGAAGTATTTATTATTCTTGTGCCTTAGAAACCTTTTATTTTAATATATATATATACTGGCAGTTCAAAGGATGGTAACTGTAAAGCTTAATTACTGTTACATTACTAAGCAAACCTATGCATGGAGTGTTGTCTTTTGCAAGTGCTTATCATTTTAATTTCAAAATCCAAATTTTCTGCATTTGTATTTCTAGTGATAATGAAATCTCCAGTGGAATACTCCTCCAAATATAAGTTCTATGATAATCAATAAAGATATGATTTGTGTGCTCATGAAAGCTATGGTTCTCTGGGAAAGAAGAGTTTCTTAATTTACAGGGCAGTGTCAAGTGAACAACAACAGCAACGTGAGCAATTGATATATAGGTGTACAAAAGGAGTTCAAAAGCTGACCAAAGGGATATACAATATCATTGTGAAAACAGAATGTTTATAAAGAAAACACGAAAAACACCAATTTAAAAACGGGAAAGGAAGGCAAGTCCTTACTAAACAATTAACATTTATTCAAGCTGTCACAACTGCAAGAGATGGACAGATTAAAACCATGACTCAATGCTAGGAGCATGCTCAGTAGCAGAATTCAAAAACACAGCGGTGGTAAAGAAACACATTGCTATCACACTGCAGCATGACAGCAAGGGAGTGAAAACCCTGAACAGAAGGCTTTGCATGTTAGGATATTTCCCACATGTTCAAATGTTGCACTGCAGCACACTGAGTGCCAAATACATCTGAAATATCAACTTAATTTTATTCACAGTTAAGGAATGTTTGTGTATGTGCATTACATACTGTATAAGATTTATGGGGTAGGAGAGCTGTTACACCACCTAGCTATACAGTATAGCCAGAGAATCATTTAGATTTGTGCCTTCATGCATAAAAAAAGATAAAATCAGGATTATGTGAATAAAATGTCAACCTGACTAAGAAGCTTTCTTGTACTATTTCAGAATGTAAATAACTGAAGAAGTAGGTAATTATTTACCAGCTCATTATGGAATAACTGTGTCATGAAAAAAAACAAAAAACATATTGAACATATTTGTATTGCAATAGATGGGAAAATACTCAAAGTGCCTTATTTTTTCTTTCAAAGTTTCCATTTGAAAGCGCTTGCTACAGTTCAGTAAAAACAAAAAAGCAAAAACAAAAGATCCAAAACAACAGCAAAAACCTAGCAATGTACCTTCCTCTTAACTCAGTGCACTATTTTTGTGAAGTTTTTTTTTTTTCTTTTTTCTTTTTAAATAAAAATACAACACTTAAAAAAGCAGCACTGGCTTAACTTAATGCACACCACCACAATTTGTTTTTACAGCCACTTTTAAGCCAGTACATGCTACAGAAAACACACTTGAGAGCATTTTCTAAGAATGTAAAATTACAAAACATCAAAATGTTCCTGCTGTCATGCATATACATTTTGACACAAGTTAGATAGAATAAGAAAAAAAGAAAGAAAAAAGTGGACTTGACCTCCTACACAAATGGTTAAAAGCTGACTTCATCCTATTGTTTAAAAAATAAGACTTAAATGGTTCATGTGAGGATTCCACAACCATCATCTCAAATATATATATTTTATGAATTTCACTGAATTCCATACACGCTATATTATTCTAGTTTAAAAAATTCACTGGGTACTACATTTGGTTGGTGATTGTACAATTAGTTTAGCCGTTTCACACTGTCAAGTTTAAGATGTTCTACAAAGTAAAAGAGCCTGCTATAACATCGATTCCTGTAGCTTTAATATAGAAAGGATCCACATATCAACTAGTTTTTACACTTAAATAAATACAATTTCAAAAAAGCGTCAGTGAATATATCTGTCATACAGTCAAAAGAGCAAATTAAAATGGCATGGTTCACCTACACAATGTAGCATGTTGTCCATTAGCAAAGTCACATTTGAAATGCATACTAGGTTCTAGGTTATGGCCATGTGGTACTAATAGATGAAGGTGATTTTATGGCAATATACAGCGGTCAATGTGTGCAAATTAGTGCCTGTTTAGCATAATTCTGTGTTAGCTGTCTACAGCTATCAGGTGTGCAATATTATGCTAGGTAATAGTTGGATTTTAGGAACTTATGATAAAATGGTTTTAATTTTCTTCTATTAACAACTAACAAGTATTATATATAAAAAAACCTGCACACATGACCTTGTATTAATTTCCACATATAGCATATAATTCGAGGTCTTTGAAGTTCTATACAGTTAATATTTTAATTGAACATTTGTGATTTGTCACCAGAACATCGCTACCTTGTTGTTGCCATTGCTTTGAAACTGTGGCTGTATTCTCTGACAGTGTTTCGTCCTTCAGACAAGTGGGCGGATGGTCTAAATTTATTTTTCTCCTTCTTGCTTATATATAAACCTGACTCAATTCACTTGTTTGAATTCCACGTTTTGCCCACTGCTCAAATATGTCATATAGTCCTTATTTTAGAAGTTTCTCAGCCATGTACCGAATAAGATTTGAAATGTTATGCAATATTATGTTATTACATTATTCTTTTAAGATATAAGAAGCATCATGTGGTAAATCTGATAGAACATTAGGACAGTGAAAAGAAGAAGAAAAAAGCCAGTCTTTCAAACAGAAGAAAATAACAAAACGTTTGGCATAATACAACTTACACTGTTGCCACCTCTATTTTTCAAAGGGTGCTCATGATCAGACCATATACCAGACGTATTGTTTAGTACATTTTCCATAAGCACACCGTAGAGCCCCTGCTATAATATGCTTACAGAAATAATGTCAGTACAGCTTTTCACTTCCTTCCAGGGTGAATCAGGCATCTGGAGCTCCAGTGTATCATTGATGCATAGTTCTTGGAATGGAAATATCCTTAATGAGCAACATTTAGCGCCAGTCCTCAGGTTCAGAAATACTGTTGAGAGTATAAGTTACAGTATACATCTATTCCTGAAATACAGTAAAACAATTGCCATGAGTTGATTTCTTTGAAGCTGAATGGACAGCACAACTGCTGAATTACAACAAAATCCTTTCACTGCAATATTTCAGAAATACATTGAATTCCCAGTCATAATACAATTCTTGTTAACCCACAGACTGAGACATGTTTTTACTCAGAACATTCATCTCAGAGAGGGTAAGCAGCGAAGTAGGTTCAAGTTGTACTCATTCGGTGAATGTGTCCAGTCTTGCACAAAGGTCATTACCAACACTCTCAGTTGTCCGTTTACATATAGCTTTAACGTAAGTGATTGTTTAATTCAGAAGCACATATGCTCTATTGCTCTACACCCCAATTTTTAAAATATTATAGGCTTTGCACTGTTACTCATTTTAGGAAAATAATCCATCTGAAATCTGTTTTGACAACAGGTTTAAACAACGTGTGGTATCACTATATGGCCGGGATTTTGTCAAGTCTCTTTCATTCCATATTAGGACACAAGAAATTCTGTTTATTTTAACGGCACTTCATTGTCAGTTCAAGTCGAGAGAAGTCCACACTGTTGCAGTGCCATGCCTTCAATGTGAATAGGTCTGCAGTCCAAAACAGATATACAGCTTCTTCTTATGTCCAAATAAGGTATTCAAGTAGTCCATTCTAGTAGTCTTTGAAGATTAAAATAAAAAGTAAAAAAATGCAACGATATGTGCATGAAAACAATACAAAATAACCAAAACAAACAAAATCAAACAATGAGTATTTATAAATACATACAAAAGCAAAAGTGAAAACAAAGAATGCAAAGCCAAACAAAAATAGATGTGATTTGGCAAGTGGCACCTTTCTTCTATATCCGTTTGTGGTGCTGATTGGGAAGGGGTAGGACAGGGAAACTGCTTGAGATTCAGTGATGAGGAGGAAATCTGAGGGAGTATCAAACATGTTTGGAAGGACGCTACTTCTAATTTCTAATCAGCGAGGCCCCACTGACAGGTCACAGAAATGGACGGGAGACAGCTTTGACACACTGGAGATTAGTTACAGCCGGTGGTTGCAGCCCAAAGGTCTTTCTCATCATCCTTGAAAATTCTCTCAAGGATCTTCTTATTGTCTTACTCGACGGACCCTGGGTGGAGGCTGAGAGCGGGAGGGTCCAGGCAGGTGGGCGAGTAATTGATGTGGGGCTCCTTGATCCACAGAAGAGGAGCTCCGTTTTTGCCTTCCGAGTTTTTGCTGGAGTTGCGGGCCTTGTAACGCACCAAAAGAATGGTGATGAGGAGGATCCCGAAAATGGGGAAGGGGTAGAAGAAGACAAAGTAGAACAGGGAGTCATTGGAACAAATCACCGACTGTAGAGATGAACCTGCAAGTATAGAAGAGAGCAAACAAACAAACAAACAAACAAAAAAATAGATGAGTGAGACACGTTCATATCACTGAGTTGGTAAAGTTCATGCTTGACTGAGTGCTGTCTATATATGAAAGCTCTATGTGGATTAGCTTACCTTGTCCGAGCACATTGACCACAGTCACTCCAGAGTTGTTTGTGGTTAGGCGGTACCAGGCGTTCCTGGGGTTGAGCAGCCACTCCTCCACATGACAGTAGTAGTTTCCTGCATCGCTTTGGCTGGCCTTCTGTATCGTCAGACTGTACAACTCTGAGGTGGGTCTCTCGAACTGCAGTCTGGAGCTGGGGCCCGCGGCCTCAGAGGGGCTGCAGTTTCCATTCCCGAAGACGGCGTCGTGACCAATGGAGAAGATACACTCGGGCTCCTCCCTCCCGCTGTCTTTGACGCGGAGAACATACCACGAGACGGAGAAGCGCGAGTCTTTGCTGGATTGCGAGGGAATGCTGCAACCGAGTCTGAAGGATTCTTGTTCTTCAATGGTCATGTTTGAATCAGATTCCTCCACCTGCAGCCTAATTTCTGCATGACACAACAAGCATGTGATTAACAACTGCACTAAATTTTCAAAATTATGCTACCAAAGCACTTCGAATAACAGCAGTTGAAAAATATGAAAACGTGTGAGACTAATCTCCTAAAGATACAGACAACTTATTCTTATTAATTTGTGTTCCTTTTACAGTGGGTTGTAGCACTGAAAATACCTTTGCGGCTTTATTCTGCAATTTATTTTTAATCAAAGACAGTGAAAGTGTCCAAATAATACACATTATGTAACTACATGTAGTTACTGAGTTTAAACTCAGGAAATATACTATCAAAGCAACCTACTGCTTTAAATGTATTTATTATTTTCTTGGATGTTTGTATAATTTAGTATAGTAATTGAAACACTAATTTTCCCAAAGGTAAACTGTGAGAATGCTGCCCACATGCATAAGCAATTATAAACCTGTTACAGCAATTATACCAAACTTCCAAGTAATGCTGGTCTTTAGTTATCAGTTATTAGCTCCAGAAGTATTACATTTCTGTACAGGAAACTTTATTAAAATTCCTCTCTTTTCACCTACTGCACCCCATACATTATTTTTTAATCATGTTATTTGTTAGACTGAATGTTAATCGTATGACACATTACATAACAGATCACTAAATGGCATACATTATTGTGAATGTTAGGTCTCTAAAATAATCACAATATTTTTGAAAAGTGAAATTAGTCACTTCAGTAGCAGCAAACTGAACTTTAGAAGATGATGGTGGTCATCTCAAAGTAAATGACAACATTGATCTGCTTGGCCTAGTGGAGTTAAAAATTGATCAGATATGGTATTTATGTTCCCATGAGTCCTAATTCTGTTAGAAAGTTTCATAGAAGGACTCCATGAGTTGACTTTGTGAGCAGTTCAAAATATGGTGTATGGACAACAGCTTGCATGGTAGCACTGAATTATACAACACCCGAAGGGACACAGCAGCACACAAGGATTAGAAAGTGTACATTGGCAAAGCCTTTGTGGGCTTCTATTTAGTAATATATGATGCTGCAACAGAACTTCATGGAAAAAAACAGCTCCTCAGCCAAGAGGGAGTTCTAGTTATGAATGGGAGAATGGAGTTTTATCAATTCTGAAACATCTGCAGCATAATGTACAACAAAGACAGTTGCGTGTTGTACATTCTAAAATCAGGAAGAACCAAATCTTTCAAAAACTCAAGAATGCTAGATCAATGATGCATTCATCTGACCCATGCTAAGTTGTAAAAAGTATCAAGGCACCCTCACTTCTCTGCTATGGTGTCATCTTTGTAAAATTGTATTACAAGCTCACAGTGCAACATTCAGCAACAGCTCTGACTGTGAATTTCATGGTGATTTTTAAATTTAAGTTTACACATTTAGGTTAGTGCGAAAGAGCTGTGTGTTCTAAAGCATGCTTTGGAGCAATGGTATGGACTTATCTTTTTATTTCTTGAGATGGATTAGAGCAAATTTATCCATAACCCATCACAGCCTAAGTGGCTACCACACGTTCTATATGTAAAAATGTACATTTCCGTTACAAACAGCATTTCTTAATTGCTGCTTCCTCAGTGAAATCAGTTATGTCATGTTTTTGAAGGTCTATGTAATGGATTCCCTCCTTAAAATACTAATATGACATTAACAGATACAAGATTAATGAAGAACCTCATTAATCTTTTATCTGTCATACTAGTATTTTATGTTACTTTTAACTTCTGCTTGAGCTAGCCAACAGATTTTTTTTTTCTTTAAACATTTTTACCTGGCAGCTTAACAAGCACATCAGTGAACCCAGAAGATTCCTCGGCCAGCTGGTACCAGATGTTGTTGGGGTCAAGCAGCCACTCCTGAACGAGGCAGTAGTAGGTACCAGTGTCGCTCAGCTCGGCCTGGTGCAGCGTGAGGCTGAACAGCTGAGGGGAAAGACGCTCGGACTGCACCCGGCTCTTTAGGCGCTCCTCCTCGGCGTACGTCCCGTACTCGAAGGCAGAGTTGTGGTTGATCTTGAGCAGGAGCTCTGCGTCCGGTTCGCCGGTCTTCTTGGCATACCACAGCACGGTGTACTGGGAGTCTGGGCTTGTCTGGGCTGTGATGGAGCAGTTCAGACGAACACGACTGTCCTCCATAAAAACCAAGTTCTGGTCTGACTTGTTGACTTGAAGTTTGCTCACTGCCAAGAACAAACACACACACAAATACAAGAAACTAATCAGTAAACTCATTTTATTAAGTCATACTCGAACCCCTGAAGGAATGCTTTTCCGTTCTTATGTAATTTGTAGACACCAAGCACAGCTAAAAGCAAGGCCTGCCCATCACCGTACTCTCTGAGGCCTATGGGATTAAGCTGCCCTATAAACAAATTGTGCACTGAAGCAAGCAATCCATCCAAGGTACACTCTGAATTTAGGTGATGAGCCGGGCTACTTTTACATGCTTAAAAATAAAAATTCATGAAAAAAAGTTACTCATTTTTATGGGTAAGTAATTCTATCCAAAAATCCAATTTTCCAGTTACTCTAGCATTTGCCGTGCTCATCTCAGCAGGATGGTGGCTTTAGTTCCACTGATTGGTCAATCTCTACGCAAAGCACTGCCTAAAGACAGAGGGCTAGCTGGGTGAAACCTGTTCGTAGGCTATATGGGAAATGTGTACATGTGTGTATGCATATATATATATATATATATATACACACACACACACACACACACACACACATACATACATATACACACATACACACACACAACACGTATATAAATAAACACACATGCATATTTAAACATTTTCTTGTTCTTTCTATATTTAAACAGATTCCTAATAGCACATTCCCAGCAATATTGACTGAACTATTCTTAGTGATCTTCAGAGGAGAATGGAAGTTTGAGAAAGTTTGCAATGTCTGGCAACTATCTCAGGTTCTCTGAGCTTCTGAGAAAAAAAAAATCCTAAAAGAATTATTTCACAACCTCTTGAAATGTTGGAACTAGAGCGGGCTGACTGCTGTGCACCGGCACGGTACAAAGCAACCTGTCTGTTTTGACAGCGTAGAGATATAATTCTGTGGAATTCAGACTCCATGAAGTAAAATTCCACTCGTTTTCTAAAGTGTTTTTCCCACAATAAATCAAAAATTAAACACTTAAAACACAATCACATTGCAAATAATGAGAAATGTAGGAATTGGAAAAAACACAACAACAAAAAAAACATAAAATAAAGTAAAAGTTTAGCAGAATCCAGAAGAAAAATTTCAAGAAAATGCATTTACAACTAAATAGCATATTTTCAATATTAGCACAAAGAACACTTCCTTCCTTTGTACACATTTAGACGCCCCCATAATATTAACTTTAATAACACCCATGCCAACAACAACAAACCTTTCGGATTACAAAGTTCAGTCGTGACTGATGCTAAATCCAATGCATAAGTGAAAGACACTTGTGTTTACTTTTCCGTATACCTATTTAATTCAGATACCATATTGGAATCTCATGGGAAATATATGTAAAAGAATATAGAATCGATACCTGGGAACTGTTATCAATTCAAAATTATACAATTTCTTGTCAAATACTCACACAATGAAGTGCTCCCTGGAGATACCTAAAGTCAAATTAATGTAAATAAGCTATTTTTGTGAGGTAGAAGAGACTTTCTTTCCTTTCAAACAGCCTTCAATTTTAAAAAGCCAATAGGGATGTACTGACACCATGGATATAACTACAGGTCTATCAACAGTAACAATCCTGGACACAAAGAAATGGGATGGAATTGCCCAAATAATTCCATTAATGTCTCTGTGGTAAGCATGCATGCACCCAATAAAATGAGCACAAAGATAGATTTATATTCTGCTCTCACTGCTCTAATTACATATGATCATAAAAAATGATCTGGGGTCCCGGGGAGATCTCTACACAATTGGTTTGCACATAGGCCTGTTGTTTCCGAGTGAGGCACACTCTGTCCCCAGGTGACCTTTAAAATCAACAGGGGTGAAAAGGCTTTTCAAACCAGCACATTAAAATAATTTGCATCCAGCGAGAAATCGGCCACCACAGTTATTGAATGACAACAAACACACAAATAAATAAACAACAATAACCTTGAAGATGTTGGGATTTTTAATGTCTGTGAGGTTTCCAAGGTTACTCCATTTCCTCTGCTAGAAGCAGTGCTTGCACCTGCTTGTGTTACAATCTGTATGCCTAGGAGTCTGTAAAAAAGACCCAATTAAAGGCAGGAGATTCCTCTATGGTAAGAAATGTGCTGATTACATAAAGCCAATTAAACCTCCATGCACAATTTTGAACCTCATTGTGTTTACTATAAAAAAAGAAGAAGAAATGAAGGAAACAAATGAATCGGTTTATGCATTTGAAGGAGCAAGCTGCAATTAAAAAGGCACCAGTTGTAAAGTGAAACTGGACAGAAAACGTTAGAATCACCAGCATACGGTAAACCACAAATGAGCCTTGATTTAATATTTGGTTTTGTTCCATTTCAAGCTTTCTGGTTTGTATCCAGCTAATTGCTATACAACTGGTACTATGGAGATAAAGCTTTTCCTGCTTCATTTTTTCACCCCTCATAACATTGTTAGATTGTAATTAGATATGTAAACACATTACATTTCTATATACATTTGAACATACTGTGAGCACATCAGTGTAAAGGTTTGTGGATCTAAGTAGCTAGTGATTATTTCTGTAGGCATGTTGTTTTAGAAAGAAAATAAATTCTCTTAGTCCCTTACTTGGTAACCGAAGGAGACTAAATATTTATTTCAGTGTGGTACAGTACAAAGAAACCAAAACAGGCACTGAGTAGTTTGTTGCATGCCTGTGCTCATATTAACAAAGAACAACAGGACCCAAGAAGAAGGTGACACTCGGATGATTGGGTATGCTATGGAATGAGACTATCCCTTATTTGGTATGGTTTTCCCACTTCCTTATATCAACAGATCCAGACATCACCTCACAGACATGTTCATTTGCGCTCAGACGCCCGAGAGATCAGGAGCGGCTTTTCACTTAGGAAACTAATATAATCAGTAGACAATGGCCAGCACACCAGATCTGGAGGACTGGGCTTAATCCAGTGAGTATCGACCTGGCTCCACAGACACCAGTTCAGTGGGGATGGATCTGACGTGATGAATAGAGATTCACTGCCTCCGGGTTTTGCCTTCCTAGCTCCTTGGATCACAGACGCCAATTCTGAGATCACTATGAAAGGAAAGGACGCTTGCTGTGGCCGTGACTCAAAGCTTCTTGAAATATTTTTCCCCTATTGAGGTCGTCCATTTTTATTCAGTGTCTCTTTGTATATCCCCTCTCCTTAATTGGTGGCACTCCATATATTGATACTGATGCTGTTTTCTTCACTCTGTGAGGAGTCTATCATTTATCCCTTTAACTTAAAAACACTTAAAATGTAGTGTTGAGTGAAATGAGTGAAGAAACATAACTAATGAGATGCCAAAGCATCTTTTTTCTTCTTTTTTGGTTTGTTTCCAGTTTATTTTATTTTTTTGTGAAGCTACTGAAAATCAAATCAGAATTAATAAAGATAATTTTGGCATGGTGGAATCTCACCGTACAGCAAGTACACGGTACTCATTAGTCTGCATAACATAGATAACATTAATTATTTTGAATTTATAGATGCAGATGTATTGAGACGTGGTAAAAAGGAAGTTAAAAGAAGCCCATTGAGAGCTCTGCTGGTACCTGGAGTGTCAGGAGACTTGAGGGAATAATGTGAAGCCTGCTGTGAAATCGTGAAGCACATTCTAGTCAACAGGCCACATGGCACATCAAGCCTACATTAGTAAGATCATTAAAAGGGTTCCAGGCATTAATGTGATTATTTAGAAAAACTGAATATTAAACACCCTGACCTGCAATGCACACTTTTTCTTTAACTTTCAGTTACAGAAATTCAAGGTTGTCAAAGCAGGATTTCTTCTGAAAGATTTTTTTTTTTTTTTTGCACAGCCTATACTATAACACTTTCTCCATCACCAATAATTAATTTAAAAAACAGAATTCAAGAGCCAATGACACTAATTAAGATAACAAAACACTGGTGAATAATGGCATATGCTTTGTTTTCATGCTACTAACATTCTGCTTAAAGCAACTGAGCTGCAGCTGTCTGAAATATTGCTGACAATGCTTTGTTAAGAGCAGACAGAGACAAATAAACTTCCCTTGCCTTCCCAAAAGGCACCTCTTCACATTTCAATTTCACTTTAAACTGTACCTATTTTGCCTGACTGATATGACACCTTATTTTTAGTAATTAGACCCTGGTGACAAAACTTCATGTTTCCTGACAGACAAGTACATTTTTCTGCATATGTGACATTCTGACATATTGCCCTCTTTTTTTTTTTTTTTTAGATGCCACAATGTGCTCAGTCTCAAATGCCACAGACTGCTGTACATTGGTTAATGTGTATACTTAAAAAAACTATAATGGTCAATGAGTAAAACCAGTAATTTCTTCAAACATATTTATACTTCAATTTAGTATACTGGCGCTAACATGCAGAGATATGGGGCACGTAAACATTTTTCATATCATGCATCCCTTAAAGGATAAAAGTAAAAAAAAAAAAAAAATTGAATTACCTCTCCTCCCCATGACTTAAACTTAATTACCTGTATCAGCAATCTCTCTGATAATGTCTGCTGCAGTACACAAGAATGATATCCCTGCTTGTTCTTGCAGGCTGAGAACTGTATGCACGGCTCTCTTCTGAATAATACACATGGGCAGGATGGCGCTGAATGCTCAGAGGGTGATACGCCCACACAATGCCTTCTATATATGATGATCTGAAATCGCCATGAGGTAATGTCTCTGTGCAAGACTATTCAGGTGAGTCAATGCAACGATTCCAAAGCAATAACTCATAGGCATTAATTGGTCCCCATGAAGGCAGACTAAAGGCAAATGATATGAGAGCTTGTAGATCTGTCAAATATACCTATAAGATGAATAAAGCAATCTCTCGGGTTAATGAATCAACCAATGTATTTGTCAGCCAAACCGAAACAATAAAGATACTGTACTACTGAAAACAAAAATACCCCAAGACAATTTGTACTGTTATACACATAGGTTTCAACAGATGCTGAATACGGTTTGGTCTGTTCTGGTTTTGTTTCTTTGTTGAAAATATTATTATTTCATGCTAAACTCACAGCTGCATTTTTTCCTAATAAGAAAGGAAAACAATTAATTTGTGAAGTGTGAGATAAATAGCTCAGGAGGTGAATTGTGTGACATTTTCCTGTAGGATTAAAAAAAAAAAAATCTATAAAAAACAACAACAAAACTGTGGTACATGTAGCATTGCAGATTTTGATTATTGGACTAATACATTTTTGTTTAACAAAACAAAAGCTCCACAAAAATCGACATATAGGGTTCACATCATGAAATTTAGAACAAAGCAAGATCTGAAGAAAACTTGTACAGTTGTCAGATTGAAAAAAAAGTTTCATTATTTTGTAGTTTATAACAGTTGGATCCCAATTATTGAAGTGCATTTTTTTTTTTTTTTTAATGCATTCCTTCTCTGTCAGTTACAAGAATAAGGACTCCAAATGTTATTCTGTTACAACTCTTTTGGGCAATATACTCATGTCAATTTTGTGAATAAAGACCACAACCTAGAATAATAAACTCAGCCTGCAGTGGAAAATAAACAAAAGAGGACAAAAAACTAAATTGTAAAAATGTATTTTTGTAAGGAATAAAAATGTAGTTATACTGGAGGATTCAAAATATAATATCTATGCTAATGAGCTGCATATATCTTTGATTCATTTCTGTCAGTTGAAGATTCACATCCTTGATCAATAATATAATTAAGACTGTAATTATCTCTATCTGTTAACAGAACAGACAGCGCCAGTTCATAATTAGTCCCCAAACTGCAGGGAAACCAAGTGGACATACAGCTTAGCCCTGCCTCGCTAATGTAAAAATGAACATTTATGGAAAGGGAGAAGGGGAACAATTAAGACTACCAGAGGAACAGAGGACAGAAAACGGCATAAATAACGGTTTACAGAGCTCAGCTATCAGACTCTTCCACATTATTCCATTTCGCATTACAGGCTGCTGATTGTGTATAGGACTCAGCACTAGTGGGTGGAAGTGTTTTAATTTGACCTTTGATTCATTATAGACTGTAATTAACCACACAGAAAAGAAATAAAGGACACAAGAGAAACAGAAATAGAAAAGAAAATAGTCTGGTTCCACACCATATGTTTAACTTTTGCATATTTTCTATGATGGCTGCAAGAATATCATAACCATATTAATAGTTGGAGAGTTAAATCTACACGTTGCACCTTTTTAATTTAATCTTTCATCATTATAATTATTTTCCACTTCTTCCTCCACCATTACCAGACTATGCTATAGGAGTGATGTATGTGTATGTGCATATTTAGTACCAAAGGAAATACTGCTGGGTAAGCACTTAAAATACCTTTCAATGACCCAATGATGTCTACGGCATTAGGTAGCCTCTTCAGGATCTGAGACAAATCTGAAATCTGCTTACATGTCGTTTTATTTATTTATTTTATGTGTTCAGTATAGGTTCTCATAACTCCATGCTACTTGGGTCTGGCTTCCTTCCCCTGAAAGCACCTAAATGGCCCTGATGTGATGCTAAAGCACTCAAAAGGCCAAACTCTTTCTGTGCATAAGATATTCATAAGCATAGAATATTTATACCGCAGACAAACTCAGGTTGCTAAACAGTGCGGATGCAGTGGTGTACACTTAATTAAATTAAGTAACATATTGATTGCATGCTCCCAGGAATTCCATAGCAGGCTTACATGATGAAGGTTAGTATGTGGAGGCATAATTCTTCCTGGATGGAGCATATAGATTGGCAACAAAGGCAGTAATTGATCAGAAAGCGCCTATAAAAGTGCTGACATGAATGCTTGGACAGCAGAAAGATACTGTGTATTAAAAACAAAGCATCTGTCTATCGGAGCCACAACTGCACTACATGAGGATAATCTCTTATTCGTCTTTCACTGTAAATCAGCTCATGGTTGATTATCTGTATCAATTTCATTTTTAGGAATGCTCAGCTAATGCAAAAAACTCCAATATTTTACGTCAATATTTGTCTCAGGCAGTAAAAATTGTTCGGTTGTATTGGTTGTCTGTACGCATTTACTATAAGATGGTAAAGGTAAAAATCAACTTCTGACTACTGCTTTTGTAAACCTTAATCTAAATCACTAAAGGGTCAAGGGTGTTACCACGTGTTTTTTACCAAGTGCTACATCCAATGTCTGACATTACATTTTCAGTTTATTACTGATTAATAAATTAATGATTAAGATTATATATGTTACACATCAAGTACATGAATTATAATTAAAATATATATGAATATACCTCATTTAGAGCTTAGGATGCATTCCAGCGGAAGAGGGCGCCATCAAAATCAGCCTTTAATGGGGTTAATTTAACAGTGATTTAAAGGAGATGCGTTCCTGACAGCATTATTTTTTACACATGAATGATAAATGTGGGCTACAATATAGGTAAACAAAGTATTTATTTATAAAATGAACACACTTAAAACATTAAGGGAGCCAGACATGAAATTAATTATAACACATTTAAACATTAAGTGAACGAGACTACTTAAAAAAGTGAAAGAAAATGTGGCTCACAGAAAAAAAAAAAAAAAAGTGATTCAACAAAAAGAAATAATCACAGTCAGCAATAAAGCACCACGTTGTCTAAAACGTTCACTTGTTCTTGATTGCTCTCTTGCTGGCTGTCTTGCAGCCTCTCATTTCCAGACTCAAGCCCCTACAGGGAAAAGTGAAAGTCTTTTTAAAGTAGGCACATCACGACGACGTCCAAGGCTGTCCCCCAAACCGCTCCCTTGCTCCCTCGTTACCTTCGCTTGCGCGGCGGATGTAGTACGTTCACCATCTTAAGGGGTGTCCCAAATAGGGAACGATTGAAAGGAGCTCTATGTGGTCTCCAACGCACCCTTCGAGTGACTGTACACCCCAGTTCACTTTTGCAGTGCTGAAGTCCCAGAATTCCTTGCGTTAAAGGCGGAGACAAGTGGGAAGATTACAAAATACATTCAATAAAATAGTCGCAAAATACATTAAGATAAGCATATATCCTGCTGCGTATGAGCTAAAACACGTACTAAACAGAAGAAAAAAATGCTTTCAATTGATGAATTAAGCAGCTATCTATATGATATAGGCTAAGTTAAAAAATATTTTTAAATTATATTATTTTCAAGAAAAACAGTGACAGAGGTATAAACTTTTAAAGTTTATCCAGCTGTGTGCAGCAAACTCTGCCCTGTCTAAAGGGAAAACAAACACTGCGCTAGACTGTGATTCAGTGGTGAAGGGTGTCACATTAACTCTTTTTGCTCCTTTCTACCCAACTCCCTTAGCCACTGAAGTGCACATACTGTCACATCAGTAAAACGTCACACAAAGTGTACACTAACCGAAGGTAGGTGTAGGGGTGAGGGAGGGGTCTAAGATGGAGGCCAATTCTGCAAACTCTGCTGAGGTAGAGCTGCCTCTCCATGGCTGTTGTTCCCCAAGGTCCCTAATCCACACCCACCTCCCAGATCATCTCTTAATTAAACATTATCAATTGCTCTCTTTACCTAACAAGGTAGCTAAATATGCGCCCCAACCAGCAGAATTTTTTTTCATACAATGTGACTTAAGATGATGCAGATAAATTACACTGAAGGAGAGAGGCAAGCTAGTTGTTATTGGCTGAGCAGATGTAAACAATGCAAGTGGCTGAGCCGTGACTGTTCTGACTCAAGCCTTTTGACTCACATAATGGATTTTCTTATTTTTTATAGTGTTTTTTTTTTTTTTCCAGGGAAACCACGTTATATCAATAATCTTTGTATGGGTTAGCACTATATGGGGCATACCTGTATAATAACTATAAATATGCAATTATTGTAATATGTCAGGGGGTGTTCTGTTAGGCAGTCCACATCATAATCTGTATATAATTGTTTTTGTTAGTTTGAGTTCATTACCTTTGTGGATGCCAAACAATTTGTATGTCAATATATTTGAGGTCACCCTTTCTAAAGCATGCATGCATGCAGTGTTAACTTTTGGTTACATCCTCTCAGTTGGGTGGCGGGGTGCCAGAGGCAGGACAACCTAGCTAAAGGCTTAAATACAGGGTGCCCAGCCAGCACAGGGGGTTCATTGTTTATTTTATGTGTTAAGTGTATAACGTGTTTGAGCTGCATTCGAGAACTGCAAACGATAGCTACTTCATCATTACCAGAAGAACCCTAAAGACTACATTATCATAATTCTGGCATAAATATTACTGCTTTCAGAACCAAATTTATCTCAATGATTAATTTGCAGTGCCAATACATGGACTTTCCAGCAAAAATGCCTGGTAATGGATACACATTTCTAATGGTAAGAAATTAAGTTTAACAAGACTTTTTTATGTTTTCTAATTGATAATCGTAACAAAAACAGAGTACAGAAATTAAACAATCTAAAGGCACTGAGTCAAAACCTGAATAACTTCAAATTTCTTATTCAAATTGTAATTTTGTTTGCTATAGTACTGGGGAAACCCAGTGCACCAATATCTTCAATTATGAAACAAGAAAAGAAAAAGCAGTTTTCTGATTTGAAAAACATTATGTTGTACCTTGACCACAGAGCAATTAGGATTCCTGGGGAAATCATTGTAATTCAATAGATGTTCCGCATGCAAATACGTTTTATTTATTTATTTTTTGTTGTGTAAATAAACCCTATTGGCATAGCTGCTGGCTAAAAGCATTGATGAAATATGGAATCTCTTTTCTACAGTATTTAATCTCTATAATGCAAGCTTGCCTCTTTTGCTTGAAAGACAGCCTGGGGCTGCAGAAATGATACTGAGATTTCAACAGAATGTGAAACCAAACGATCTGTAAACACTGCATTTTGTTTTATTCAGTGAAGTGGTGCACTGTGTAACATGCTTTCACTCTAGCAAATACCTTCATATTAATTTTCCCTGCAAACATTTCTCATATTTAAAGGCGAATACTTCTTTAGTGTGAAGGGATCACCAATTAAAACCTGGGACCTCCACTACCTGTGTGAAGAGTCTGAATAATGAAAACAGGGAGTGCGCAACCCGTTGAGCAACTGAGAGAACACTACTTCAAGACCATTCCATTAGTTTGAACAAAAACTAAAACTCATCACATTTTAACTTAACCTTGTTGTCCTTCAGGCTGCAAAGGTTTGTAGAATCTATTGGTAAATTAAAATGCCAATGTAATGGATTTTGTAAATGATGTCTAGACTAACTCATCAATACAAACAAACAAACAAATAAATATACAAAAGGCAGTGGAGGAAACACATTATTACTAATGATAAGTGACATGTCTCCACAAAGACTGTACATTATTTTAGCAGTAAATAAAGTAAAAGTTTCAATGAGAAGCATAGCTAGCTTCGACAAGCCAACTTATATTAGCATTACTGCTTTTCCATTGGCCATAAAATAACTGCAGTGACTTACCTAGAAAATTATTTTGCAATGATTCCAGATCTGTTTTATGACAAGACAAACCTTGTTTTGAAGTTGAACAAGTCATTATCCGAGAATTTCTTCATACACTGGCTCGGCTCAATAGAAAACATTCTTTGAAAGCATGTTCAAAGTGTACAGGCACCAGCCTCTTTGAATTCTTCCTGTTTACAAAAATATGCTAAAATAAAGATCTACAGTGGCTTAAAGTATATTTGTAGACTGTCTCCTTTACGCGTCAGACTGAAAGTTAAAGAAGTAACCTACATGCTATCACTGCTAATATCATATTGTCTTATAAAAGGAAAACATTGTAAGTCATGTGTAGTCATGGAAACCAAGAGAAGTAGCTATATATAAGTGTTACAAGTCAGGGTGGCACCTAAATAGCTAGGCAAAAGACTGGCACAGAGGTCTGCAAGCTGGCCATGGAGAAGCTAATACTCTTTCACAGTTCTGTGAGCAGAGCATCCAATAAAGGAATTTGCAATTCTTGAAATTATTACATTTTCCATAACTTGCATTTATCTCTTGAGCTGGCAGAGCCATTACACTACATAGCAATCTAGTGCTTAATACTGTAGATATTAAATTGTCTCCAGGAGATAGGAACGCAGAAACCTCAAGTGAGGGCTAGGGAATTGTACATGTGTTTGTAGTTATTAAATCCCTGGAAAAAGAAAATGAACAACAACAACAACAACAAAAATATATCAAACTGGAACACAAACAGTAACCCTTCAACAAATCTAAAAGGGAAATAAAAAGATGCAAGACAGGTGTGATTGCAAGGCTATTAATTTATGCTTTTCTAACAAATGGAAGTAACTAATATGTGTTATAGAAGGAGGCATACACATGCCTTATATCACACCTTGTCACCACCACTTTCAAATTGTAAGACTCAACTAATGTTTTTAATAAATGGAAACGGCTCAAATTCAGACACTGGAAGCATTTCTGACCTGATAAGAGTGGTTCCATTATAGTTAATAAAACAGTATGAAATATTAAATTGCAATCACCTGATCAAGAAGGCTCTTGAAGTGTCCTTACTTTGTGTCATATGTATTGGATACTGTATTTATATCCTGGCTTTATAATCATTTAAATGTAATTTTACTCAGCAGTAAAGTTATATGAAATATAAATATGCCTGATCAGATAAACATTTAAAAGAAACACTGGCTTTGGGGCCCTGCTTCTCTGTGCAGGCAACACCAACAGTTTATTTCAATTACACAGGACAATCATTTATCCTCATAAAAATGGCATGATATATGGTGTGCCTGAAATTCTCTCTCCTCAAATGAAATAATAAAAATGAAACCAGTGTAGACCTTGAACATCATAATTAGAAAAAGAAATATAAAACAAACAAGGCAACCACTAAAACAACAAAACATCGTACTACTTCATATGAAATATCTTCCTAAAATTCAGTGAACATAAATAGAATAGGTCATATCATGCATTTGCGAAAGATAAAGAACTCCACTTCATTATTTCAACATAATTGAATTACTATGAGAATTGCATGTTTAATTAAACTCCTTAATGTGTGGACAAATCATGAGTGACATCACCTCTAAGTTTACATTCACTTAATCATGTCAGGCACACGTTTACAGTAGCATTACAATACTGTTACTTCAAATTAAAACCCATATGTTTAAATATTTTGATATACATTTAATGCTTATTTATTTGTATTTGTACCATCCTTACTTAATTGTAATGTGTGGCTTTTGTATTCAGAATCTTCAGAGAACTTTGCCCATCATTTCCACTTTGCAATTACTCCACTGAAAGTGGCATCACAGAGAGCCTTGAAGCATCAGGTCATAATTATTTCCGTGTTGTTATAATAACCTGGACAGTACGGCTGTCTGTTTAGGAGAAAACAAGTCAAGAAATAGCATTTTGTACTGGAATTCAGGCAAAATTTTTCTACCCCATTCCCCTGTTTTTTGCCTCTTGACAAGGCCCTGTATTATTGCATCAGGAGTGAAACACAGAACCTAATTAAGATGGTTTATCTCAATAACAGTAGCTGTGTATTGAGATAATGAAAGGTTATGGAGAAATTAATTCATTGTCGTTTGGATATTTTGAATGATTACATTAAAGCAGAGTAATAGTAATAGTATAGACATATTCACAATGTACTGATTTGTGATAAGATAGTATATCTATAGTTTTAGAAAACTTTGTAGGTGGCAAAGCAAAGCTATAAAGAGGAAAAAAAAGAGAACACATGTCTATTGTAAACTCCAATAATCAGATTTGACTTAATACCAAATTACCATAACACAGGGAACCTATTAAATATTGTTATGTAACACAGAAGGAAACCCAAATGAGGAAATCCTCATACATTTGCTTATACAAATGATGACTTAAAAAAGTGATCCCCCTTCACTTTTTTGATGGATATCTCCCTCAAGGCTAATTTCTTTTATCATCTTAGTAGAGCATTGTCATGTGGGTTGGAAATAATTAAAGGCCCACGTTTTGCTGAAGTCTTTTTGTTTTCGCTTTTATTTTTGCATTACTAAACATGCCAAGTGTTTTATTTCCTATTAATTACCATATTCTACTCTGTAGTTCTCTTCATTTATTACTTTAATTAACAATCACCATAACAATCAAAGTAATCTAAGAAGAGAATAGCTAGCATGTTAGAAAATCTGCCTTTTGTTTAAAACGGCTGAATGATAAAACCAAGGGTGGCAGTTACAAGCATAGAAATTACAGCCCAGGAGCCAGTCTTATTCTCAATGGTCGGCCTGGTTTCCCAACTGAAAGCGAGGTCAGTTTGTGTCAGGATACTAATGCTGTAGCTGATTCATGCAAGAACAAATTGATAAAAGTGTTCAAGGATCTCAAAGTGGAGTGAAATATATATTACAAGAGCTGTAATTATCAACTTCCATGAGCCCTTATTTTTTAAAAGGAGTGAAGTAATCATGGAATAAGGAACCTAGCAAGCGATCTGTTTTAGGTAGGATTTCTTCATTCAGTACTGTAGAGTATTCAGATTATTCTGTGTTAAAAAATGGGGGCACAGTTTGGAGCATTGTGAAGAAATAAAATAAAAAAAAAAAATCAATAAACATTATGCAAGCTTGAATTTGCAACCTCACATATACTTTTTACTATTTCCACAGAAATCCACAAGTAAACTAAGTGAATTACAACACATACTCTGCTCAGTCTTGTAGGCCAGTGCTGAGATGAGTTTGTAGAAATTGGTGCTTTTAGTCATCTACAGATTTTATGATCGCTTGCATCAACTTATGGCTGTTTCCAAACACAATTCAGTGGACTAAACCTTAAGCATACCAGAGATCATCTTAAGACAGCTTGAAGTTCGGGGTAATTTAAGTATAACCAATGACTCACTATTGATGTCATGTTGATTTCCACAGACATTTTGTAAGCCCAAAGAAATAGATAACAGCTGCCCCTGCTCCCCCTCCCCCAAGTAAAGCACAGCTGTTTCTCTGTGAATATCACTCCTATAGTTGACAGGAAATTGATTGATAAGGAATGTGCATCTTACCCTTGAGCAGGATTTCCCTTTAAAGAAGTACACATTTTGGAAATGTCCAAACTTTTACAGTTGGTCTGCTGTTCAAATTGCAAACTGCAGCTCACTATCGCTAGTCCTACTGAGGGTGGAAAAAAAAAGTTTGTGTCCACTCTCATTCAGCCATAATTTTCAGCTTTATACAGCCATACACAATATCACACTTGCATGGTGAAGTGCAGTGTCAAATTGTTGCTTTTCGTTAAGCAGAAATTCATTAAATGTTTTGATTGAGTAACCAACTTAAAATTTCATATTGCACATAGCTTATTAACTGCCAACAAGAGAGCAATGCATGGTAGCTTAGAGATGGGCAATTCACATACTTTGCAGATTCAGTAGCTGGCACTGTCCTCGTTAACCCTTTAAGAGCTCAGAAATAACGCTGTAATATATACAGTATATTCAGCTCTATATATACACATTTTAACAGGAAACTTTTTTGTTGAGAAATCTAAAAACAGAATTGTGAGGCTCCAAAATCCTGAGATGTCAAGGGCAGTTAGGGATAGGGGAATGACAAGATAAAAAATGCCTCTCCATTCCTTTTTGGCAGGGCAGGCCACATGGTTAATGTTGTTGTCACCTTGCTGCAAAGAAATAGTTCCGAACCTGTATTACCGAAAGCAAATGATTTCCCTGCTGTCAAGCTAAATACTTAAAATCACATGTTTTTGAAATGCACTGAGTGGCAGCTGCTTTGTTGAGATTTCCCCTTGTACTAATGGTGTGTAACAGAAAGACTAGTAAAAATAGACACGTCTCTCTCCTGTTTTCAATACTGCCTTTGCTAAGAGGAGTGAATATTTTACATATTTATTTCTAAATTAAAAATAGGTACCCTGCAGGAAACAGAAGTGAACCTTGTCTGATGTAATACTACTATCAAGTATTACCTAAACATGCAGTTAATAATATGTCTATGTTATCTAGTGCAGGCAGTCTGAATAAAGGTAAAATATCCATGTCAACTGAAGCCTAAATTTATGTTTAAACTGACACAATATTAGATCTTGTTTGCCTAAAAAGGTGTGTCTCTGAAAATGTGTTTATTTGTCTAAATTTGCTCATTGGTCAGAAATATAAAAAAATCCAGTCACCAGGACGGCACCGAATGAAACCACCAAACAGATTGCACCGTGTGATGTTGCTCAATATCGTCAACTCTGCCGGTATCAAACACTGACATGTTTAAAACAACAGAGCTATGTCAAGTATGGTCTTAAAGGGAAATAAGAATACATTATTTGATCAACAATTCAATACTACCTTCTTTTTGTGATAAAAGAGACACTGATATTTAAAAATTAATGTAACTCATACACATGACACACTTGCCTGTGGGGGAAATAGATAAACTCATGTGACTGAATGTGAAGTGTTTTTTCATTATTATTCTCATTCTGGTACTTTCATTCCTGAAGGCCAACTCCCAGCCGTACCCCTGGCATGAGCACTATTCCAGCTCTGGCTTGTTTAAGTAAAAGAGTTTTCTTCAGTTGTGTTCCCCTCCAATCCCTTAAGCGTGATTTCCATTTGCAACCATTACCATCAAATGTTTATAAATGTCCTGCTGTCCCACAGGGTGGCATCAAGGCCTATGGGGGTCCCATGCTAATGGACACAGACAACAAACTTCTCACCTCCTCAGTGTGGGCTCTCACTGTGCACACAGCTTCACACGCACACTACTAGGCATTTTCTCCTTACATCCTTTCATAGGGATCAAAGACCCCGTTCACACTAGGCCGGCCCTGGGCCACCTCAAATTTAGTCTGGCTTTTTCTCTGACCCTGTTCACAGTTTTAGGAGGCCTAAGTGCGTTCATTTATGCAGCTGAAAAGGAGGCCTAAACAAAATGCATGCCAGGAATTTTACAAATGTGCTCAAACAAACCAGTTACACATGACATTAGGTCTGCTTACAGGTGTATGCGCTGTATTTATAATCACAACTTATTAATATTGATATATATAGGCTACATTTTATGTGCTGGTTCAATGGGGAATTTAATTAATACATTTCCCTTTTCAAATGTCTATCTTCGGCTCTGCAAGTCTAAAAGTGCTGTTATACAATTCACCTGAAAGCGAAGTATATTTAGTAGGACAACTGCATTAAATCACAAGAAATTGTATGCATTAGTTATCAATAGCCTATTGAGATTTATGATCTGAAAATGTGTCTTACATACATACACACACAAACACACACACACACACACACACACACACACTACATATATTATAGTAGTAGTACTTCAAAATGGTCCGTCTCTTCGGTGCTGTTTGCTGCAGTTTGATGTGTTCCATGCAATCCAAGCTGCTGCTCAGTATTTCTTCTGAGTTCCTCTGAAAAACTTGCATCCTTTTCTCTGGACTCCACTGCATTTGTTGCCATTTTTAAAGTCTCATCTTTGCATTTTTATTTCCTTTTTAACTTGGTCAGGCGAGTGATTGATACCCATCGGAAGAAGCCTCCTGCAGCAGCGCTCATACACTTCCTTCAGTTTCTTTTTAACTTCATCTTCCATCCACATTGTAAACAGGGCTTTAATTGCTGCATCGTCCCAGTTGTTACCTCCAATGCCAGCATTTGTAATAATACTGCTCAGCTCAATATAATTGCATTTCGGATTGGATATTGAATTGAATGGAAACCTGCTTTAATTAAATGTATATAGTTTTAATGCAAAATTTGGATAAGTGAATAAAGTTACCTGGTCCCATTCACAATTTCACAATGCATTTTACATCTGAAAATTGCATACTGTTAAATTACAGACTTCAACCATACTTAGTAGAACAAGAAGCAAGTTTACCAGCTACACACACTTATTTTCATTGAGTAGTTTGAACTGTTTACATTATAACTAATTAGTATACATGTATCAGTACATTTAAGGCTACAGATCGATATGACTCAATGTAGAGACAGTGGTGTAGCTGTTCTGGCGCCTGTGTTTATTCTGCGTTGGTGAGAAGCGGCGTCTCTGGGGGCGGGGCTTGAGCTGCGTCACGCACTGGTGCGTTCCACCCGGCCCAGCGCCGGCGCGTCACAATTACAGTTAGGTCGCCTTTAGGCCCCTCAAGAGATTCAGGCCGGGTGAAACTAGTCCCGCTTTTTGACCCTGGACTATGACCCCGTTCACACATGAGCTAAGGTGGCCCTGGGCAAGGAGCCGGTGCCTAATTTGGAACCAGTTTTTGCTTTTCCCCCGCAGAAAACCCGGCTCGGTGCCGCGGAGCCGCTTTTTCTGGCACCAAAAACTTGCTGGTCTGGAACCTACGAACCAGTGACGTCAGTGCGGGGGGCGGGGTTGTCGTCTCCACAGGAAGTGATTGGCCGGAGCGCAGCCGCCATGTTTAAAATGCCGGCAGAGACGCGAGCAGCGAGGAGAGATTATTAAAAATGAGCGAAATCAGTAGCGAACAGCGGTCTGTCAGAGACACTACAGTGACAATATGTCTCACACGGCAATAACTAGTTAGTTGTTGGCAAATGGCAGCGATGAGAGACGACTGAGCGCAGCTTCCGTGTCAGGAAAGCCGTGTTACAGCGAGATGATGATGAGTTAATGCGGACACAGATTGGACAGACATGTTGTTGTTAATGAACTGGTCATTATCTGCTCCGGTGTGACGCCGAATCCAGCGCCGCTACGAGTCACGTCTGCCGGGTTGGTTTGCGCTTGATTCATAATGTATGAATACATTCATTTTCTTAGCACAGGGCGAATTACACAAAACACACATTATACAGTAAGAGATCAAATTCACAGTAAGATCTGTGACAGTGATGCGCTTTGCGCTCACACGCCAGCAGTGCTGACCATGGATTATTATAATTATTATGATTATTATAATTATTATTATGTATTTGTTAGCAGACGCTCTTATCCAGGGCGACTTTCAACACATAAGCGCATCGCTGCGTGTCTGGCAGCAGCGACAAAGCAACAGTGATTTGCGACCATCATCCCAGACTTCATCAATAAGCACAATTTCCCATCAAACCATTAACATCACCTGAGATCGTCCGACAGGTTATTGATCTGCCCACAACTACGCCGCAAATACCCCCAAAACAGCCGCATCCATAATCAACAGGCTAGCCTATAGTCATTGTGTTTAAACAAGAATAAAATTAAAAATACGCCACAAAATGAATGAAAATGTATCCACTCATACAAAGTATGTTCATAATGAACTGTGTGCGCGGTGACGAATGCATGTATTTTATTCAATACAGTAAAAGTGTCTGAAATAGCGAATCGGTGTAAATCCCTTAATGCATCAATACAAATCAATCCAGAGTTATCTTAGCATATTCGTATAGTTGTATTTTTGTTTCTGCTACATGTGTGATCTCGCGTTTTTGTGTGTTGTTTTTACAGTGTATCTGTGCTGTGTAGACGCTGAATGAGTTTGATTATGATGTATAATATGGTTTAAAGTCCTCGGTGCTCATTATTACTGCCGTGTTTCTCTTCTACTCCGCGCTTGGGAACGCCCACACCAGTGACGTCAGCGTTCGGGTCCGAAACCGGTGGAAAAGCGCGCCGGTTCATAAAGACCAGCTGCTTCCCAGGCCGAGCAGCGGCTCCTTGTCGGTGGAAAAGCACTATAAGCATCGCTGACATGAAAGCAGGCTTTTGCATAAACATTCAGATTCAACAGCAGGATACGGTCCCTAGGTGGAAGATTCAGACTGAATGAAACCGCTAAATAAGTTTTTAATAAATTTAATAAATAATATTTTTAGATTTCCATGATAAGGTTCCTATGTTCTTATAAGCTGTATTGAATGCTTGTATTGCTTGGTTTTACACTGAATTACTTTCCAGGAAAGAAATGCTATGTATCAGAAGAACATAAATGACTGACGTAAACTTTTTTACTTGACATAACATTTCATAACACAGTTTAGTTATTTAGTATTCATTTCACGGTGTTAATTAAAAATCCCAGCCATGTGTACAATAATTAATAGATTATTAAAGGGGACACATAAATATCCCTGAAGCTTTTCAATTGGACATACCTGGTATACTATTACTGCCACTATGAGACTAATGCCATAATAAGACAGCTTTCCATTACATTTTCTTTTGATTCAATATTTAATTTATTTATATTCCTTTCACTCTTAGAGATCAGTCAGGTTCCACAGCAAAGATAGCGGATTATACAGAGGAATTAACTAGACTTTAGTAATTTCTCATAAATTAATCCTCAAGCAGAAAGAAGCGGATCAATTGTTCAAGGAGACCAGTCCTCTACAGAATAAACAGTGTTGAGGGACTAGCGATTCAAAAGCATCCTCTCACCATGAACCCACTGCCAGGAGGGGAGGAAATCCATCGAGCCTTGGACCCCTAGAGATTGCTCTCTTCTATGGAGTTTTTTTATTTTTCTCTCCTCTGTGCCAGACGGTTATACTGACTCTCATGATCATCGTATCCATATCGTAACTGTCCCTTTTGGTTTTAAATCTGATCTTTGTTACAACTTGTTGTGATGGTTGCTACACCAAATAAAAATTGATTGATTGATAATAACATTATTATGATTTTTTAAGAGGTGGCTGTAGCTATAAAAATCGAAATTAATATCTGTGGAAATGGAAGAGCACAAAATGTTGTAAGACTCTTATGTTTGGACTCCTCTGCTTCACTGTAAATAGCATTTAAGACGGTTGAATCAATAATAAATAAATTTCAGTCTTGGTTATAAATTTGGGGCCAAAAATATGAGGCCGTATAAAAGCTGTCTGTGTTGTGGCACCGCTGCTATGGCTGAGCAGTACAGCTGACAGAACCATCTTGATTAAAACTCTGAAGCCCACGTTTGCAGTGTCACATAGCTTCAGATGCTGCATTTCATAGAGTTCTGTGAAGACGGTGAGCCAGCTGTGTGCCATAAGTTGTTTGTGCTGTCAAACACACAGTGGGTGAAGAAAGGGGGGAAAAAAAAAGCGAAGAAAGGAAGCTGTTAAAGCTGCCCCAATATTCCTCAAACTAGTTTAGCAAATCCCTCACACCTTTCTATAATTGCCCTCGAGTCCATAGCCACAATTCGGTATTGTCATAGATATGAAAAAAGGGAAAGATTTAACAACGTTGATGCACACCTATGACCAACGTACTGAGCGCCGGTATTTTCCTCGGCTGAATTTCCCTTTGTTCATCCAGCTTGACACAATATGATGAATATCCCGGAGTATGGGCCCAGATGCGCTACCCAGTTCCTCATTACTGTTACCACGGAGATCAGGCCTCTTAACTGCTAAATTTCAACGAAGGCATTAATTTGTAAGAGCACTTCATAAATATGGAATAGCTTATGACTGACATCATTATTTCATATATTTCAATTATATTAAAACAGAAATGTGAAAAAGATATAAAACATATATATATATATATATATATATATATATATATATATATAATGCATGTATACAAACACACATTTATACATAAATATATATATGTACACTATAGTCGGGAGTATTCACATGCTCCATTTGAAACTATTATTCAGCGACTCAGTTTATAAAATAGTTTTAATTAAACTGTACTAGTTTATTAATGATATCTTTCCAGAATTTGAGGTACGCTTCAGCTTAGAGAAAACTGTAAACATTACAATTGATTGAACAGAGTAAAGACAGACGGACTGGCAGCCAAACGTTTATACACCTCCTGTTTAAATGCAGATATACAAATGTATTCTATGTGCCAAAACAGCTGTTCTGTTTAATTCCCACATTAATTAATCTCCCAGCAATGTGTATATGGTAGATATATGAGGACTTAATTAAAAACAACTGAAAAAATGTAACGCAAATACGATGTAAGATAAATATCTAAGGTTGCAGTTTGGGAACATTCTTTACCTTGATGGTATTCCTTTCAGAAATTATTACTGAAATATCTAATTAAACAGTTCACTGACCCTATGGCATAAATGATTGAATATCCTTCTGAGAAAAACATCCATTAAATGGTTAAAATAAGAAAATGGAAAACTACTGGTAAAACCCATGACCTATTAACAACAGTACCAGCTTGTTGGTGAAGAGGGCTGATGGAATCAACTGATTAAGATCAGCGTATTAACACAATCTGAAGCAGACTATAAACTACAGTTTGAGAGCGATGGATGGCATCATACACGTCTTCTGAGTAGCCCTTAAGTAAGTATGTCTAATACTTTTAGTTCACACTTTAATGCAGATGAATGCAAAAGCCACCCACGAAAAATTGTGATTTACGTGTGTGAAAGATTATTTCGAGAATCACACAACATGATGCAACGAGGCTCCAGGCAAATCATGCGACGAGATGAAAGGGAAGCCGGGGACCTGGCGGCTCATACGGCCCTCTGCGAACCCGTGCCGCGCAGCAGTCGTATGGCCTGTGGTAAACTGCGACGCGCGAATCCCTCCCAGGAGCAGCAAATGAATTAGGAGCTGGTGGATAAATAAATCAACAGGTGACACTGTGCTGAGCGCTCCACTGCCTTTGAACATAACATCAACCTCATTTATTTGCTGCTGTGCTGGCTGCCTCTTCTTTACATCTTCTCTGTCAGACATGCAGGAAGATCTAAAAATCTTTCAGGGGCTGTTTCCTATAACTACAGTGTCGTGGAACCCAGGGAAAGGATATATATTCTCGGTGTATACGACTCTTGTGAGTTATCACATTATTATTTTAATTAATAGTAGAAATGTCACGCAGAGTCTCCCCTAAATAACACACTTTGGCTTAAGTAGGTGAGTTGTATGGTGTTACAGCATCATCTAGCCAAAAGCGCATCTCATTTCCTACTTCACTAGATGGGACAATAACAATACAAATAATCCATTCCTCAGTGTTTAGGCAGGTTCTTGGGTAGACGCTTCAAAAATGATTCGACACCAACTGACAACTTCCTAGAAGTGCATCAGGGGGCTCCCTTCCCCTAACTAATGAGACAATGGCAGAAAGAAATGTGTGTCAGAAGGAACAATGCTAGGAACTCAGTGAAAATGTGGAACATGCCATCATGTAATCCGTACTGCACACCCAATGCAGTTTCAACAATGAACTTTTCCTACATTCGGTTGTCTTTCATACAGTACCCATTAAAATGTAGTTGAGGTTTCAGTTTATTTCCACAAAACCCTGCAATATTAATAGATTATCTTCTTCAAATGATAATCTGTAATTAATGTTTACATCATTATGAACCGCACAGCCTCATTATTATCTGAGCTCTTCCTCATCAGCTGAGAGATAAGGCTCCCACAGGGGGAGCTGTTGGGTTTATGAACTGCAGAGGACACGCACGCTCAGCTGAAAAAAACAAAAAGGCTGTCATGACCACTGTTTTAACACGGCTCTAACCTCTTAACAGGACATTGAAATCCAAATCATAGACAAGTATAAATCAATTACTCTGGGACACCCCATATCCAAACAGTACCTATCACTACTGTGCTCTGTGGTCAAGGGAAAGGTGACTCAAATGTATTCCTCTCAGTTGCATAAAACAATAGAAGAGGCTGTAGCATTGAAAGTGGAATAAATTCCAGTAAATAGTCTATCATCCGACTCAGGGGTAAGGAGCATAAAAGACTGCTCCAGCAGAACAGAGCTTCTGTTTATCTCAAAGAGGTACAAATATCTGGTAGTCAGATTTGAGCTTTTAATTTGAAGGCGGAAAAAAAAAAAAAGGCGTTAAATGTTTGGCAGCTTTTGTGCAGGGCAACTGGAGAAACTTCACATCATATTGACTGTTCTATGTTATAATACAATACTGAGTTATTCAGAACCTCTCTATTAACACCATTGCAGTTAAAACCATATATGGACCAACTTTAACGCTTTTTGCCCTGTTCCGGTTTTATGTTGTGTATTAAAGTGGGATTTAAACAACAATGCATTATGAAATGAAAGAAAAAGAAAAAGAAAGAAAGAGAAACAAAATGAAAGAAAGGGACTTGATTTGCTTGTCAGAAGATCACAATCCGATGTCAAATCTCAACACAAACAAAACAAAACAAACTAAAAACACAGAAAGCCCTAGGTTTTAGTGTGACATTGAAAATAAGCACTGCAAGTACTAAGCAGTAGAGCAAGACTAATCAGAAAAGACAGAATTCAGCCCAAATCTCAAATTTACTCGAATGGGAGAAACAAACATTGAAAATAGTAAAGACATGTTTTTTATTTCACCTGTCTAAATGCAATAGAACATTATATCTCTTACAGTAAGTGTTTAGCAAAAGTGTTATAAAGTAAACCAGATACTGCCATTATACATACTTGCAATATTATTAAATAATGTGTAACTGATGAATAATAAGTCTTTGGCTATTTTTCTGAAGGACATTAAAAGGGATGTAAATTCAAATTGGTATATATTATTACCACCTTATATAATGACTCCAAAGCCATGTTTTTCTTTAATTATGCTAAAAGCTTGTGTGTGGGATGGTACCACAAGCTTCACATTCAATTTGCTCAGTGGGTGTCAAGTGATTTTCTTTCCACAATATGTAACAGGAGAGTGGGGGTGGGGGTAGGCTTATTTATGCGGTTACATCATTGGCCATTTCCACGAGGTGCCTCCACACCATGTGCCTACGACCACAGATGAAGAGGCTCCACATGCTAGGAACACAGAGCCTGCACAGTTACTGCGATCATCAGGTAGGATCGAGGAGCATACTGTCAGGATTCTCAAATTTAATCTACATTTTATACATTTTCACACACAAATTTCGCAATATTCCATTATGAGAAAAGGCTGTTTTTACTGGTTACCACACAGAGCATTATTGTGTGTGTATGCATGTCTATACAGTGGGGGAAAAAAGTATTTGATCCCCTGCTGATTTTGTATGTTTGCCCACTGACAAAGAAATGATCAGTCTATAATTTTAATGGTAGGTGTATTTTAACAGTGAGAGACAAAATAACAACAACAAAAATCCAGAAAAACGCATTTCAAAAAAGTTATAAATTGATTTGCATGTTAATGAGGGAAATATGTATTTGACCCCTTCGACTTAGTACTTGGTGGCAAAACCCTTGTTGGCAATCACAGAGGTCAGATGTTTCTTGTAGTTGGCCACCAGGTTTGCACACATCTCAGGATGGATTTTGTCCCACTCCTCTTTGCAGATCCTCTCCAAGTCATTAAGTTTTCGTGGCTGACGTTTGGCAACTCGAACCTTCAGCTCCCTCCACAGATTTTCTATGGGATTAAGGTCTGGAGACTGGCTAGGCCACTCCAGGACCTTAATGTGCTTCTTCTTGAGCCACTCCTTTGTTGCCTTGGCTGTGTGTTTTGGGTCATTGTCATGCTGGAATACCCATCCACGACCCATTTTCAATGCCCTGGCTGAGGGAAGGAGGTTCTCACCCAAGATTTGACGGTACATGGCCCCGTCCATCGTCCCTTTGATGCGGTGCAGTTGTCCTGTCCCCTTAGCAGAAAAACACCCCCAAAGCATAATGTTTCCACCTCCATGTTTGACGGTGGGGATGGTGTTCTTGGGGTCATTCCTCCTCCTCCAAACACGGCGAGTTGAGTTGATGCCAAAGAGCTTGATTTTGGTCTCATCTGACCACTTTCACCCAGTTCTCCTCTGAATCATTCAGATGTTCATTGGCAAACTTCAGATGGGCCTGTACATGTGCTTTCTTGAGCAGGGGGACCTTGCGGGCGCTGCAGGATTTCAGTCCTTCATGGCGTAGTGTGTTACCAATTGTTTTCTTGGTGACTATGGTCCCAGCTGCCTTGAGATCATTAACAAGATCCTCCCGTGTAGTTCTAGGATGATTCCTCACCGTTCTCATGATCATTGAAACTCCACGAGGTGATATCTTGCATGGAGCCCCAGACCGAGGGAGACTGACAGTTATTTTGTGTTTCTACCATTTGTGAATAATCGCACCAACTGTTGTCACCTTCTCACCAAGCTGCTTGGCGATGGTCTTGTAGCCCATTCCAGCCTTGTGTAGGTCTACAATCTTGTCCCTGACATCCTTGGACAGCTCTTTGGTCTTGGCCATGGTGGAGAGTTTGGAATCTGATTGATTGATTGCTTCTGTGGACAGGTGTCTTTTATATAGGTAACGAGCTGAGATTAGGAGCACTCCCTTTAAGAGAGAGGTCCTAATCTCAGCTCGTTACCTGTATAAAAGACACATGGGAGCCAGAAATCTTGCTGATTGATAGGGGATCAAATACTTATTTCCCTTATTAACATGCAAATCAATGTATAACTTTTTTGAAATGTGTTTTTCTGGATTTGTTTGTTGTTATTCTGTCTCTCACTGTTAAAATACACCTACCATTAAAATTATAGACTGATAATTTCTGTCAGTGGGCAAACGTAAAAAATCAGCAGGGGATCAAATACTTTTTTCCCCTCACTGTACATGCGCTGTATATCTTACTGCAGTAAAGACACAGTTCTTTGTAAGAGAGGGCTTTTCCCGATGAAAATCTTCATGTTAATGAAGTACGAAGATAACATCCAGTACTGAGCCGTATTAAGAGCATCAGAACAAAATGAACCGTGCATGACCACAGAGAAAGGTTATCCCTAGTTAGCTATAACTCTTAACAGGGACACAGTAAAATAAGTGGAGGTGAACAGAAAACATATATGTTAACAAGCTCTGTACACATTAGACACAATCTGGAGAATTCCAGAGGGGATGGGTGTGAAGATACCATTATAGAAATGTCCCATAGAAGAACAACTTAAAAACAATTCTATGAGCCATTTACAGTTGCTACAACAAATACAAATAAGGAGATCTGCTTTAAATGCTACAGGTGTACAAACACTTTCACAGCAATCCCACAAAGATTGTTAAAAATAATTATAGCATTCAATATCATTCAATTTTCTCTTCTACACCTACAGGTAGGAAACCAATCTAGTGTGCATGCAGAACAATGCTCCTCATGTTAGAGAAACAAACAAAAAACAGGAACAGTAAAGAACAATTGAAAAGCCACATAGGGAACTGTTGAGCTGTTCTGTGACACAAAAGAAAATGTTATGATATTGTATGGTATAATTATTTTAAAAGCAGACCACCCTATTAGACAGCTGTACACCTAAACAAAGCTGCTTTTAAAGTACTATGTGATCCAGCTAGTGTCCCTCCCACCCCAATGACATAATTAACTGACCTTGTTTTTAAGGTATATTTGTTGAAGAGCAGGTTAAAAAGTTGAATCTCCATTAAAACCCTCCAGAGAGACAGACCCCAGAAAACACATGCTGAACCTTGACCTAGACCTCACCTCTGCTATATAATATTGTGCAACTGTTTGGTTTCTTCCAAAATGTAATTATGTTGTCATACACCTCCATAGTCTACAATACACAGATGGAAAGTAAAGCCATGCTAAGTTTATTTGGGTAAGAGTGCTGGCCGGGTCAAGTCTTTAAGTATACATCTCAACTAGCATGACGTCTCAAATTGGATAATAGAAATTCTTTCGGAACTGGAGGTCACAGGATTGATATCTCAGTTACTCAGTGTAGCACAAAGCCTGAGGCTGATTGTTTATCATCACTGGAAGCTGTACAGAGATGGGAGCTCAGTTTCAAAGCTCTACTTGAAAAAGACAATTAAACTGACAGCAGCGTAAGCCAAATCAGTCTTGGCATGCACAACTCATCTGAATGTTTAGCCCAGTGAGCTTCCAGAAACTCAAAGCTGGGCTGCATTTGTCTTCCAGAGTTAGCTGCTAACTTTCACAGCTAGCTCCTTCTGTAAAGGCATTTGGTTTTTCACTGGCAACATGCACAACAAATATAGCCAGTTTGAAACTGAGAATATACAGTTATGCATTTCATAGTTTTCATAGAATTTTGGTGAAGTAAATATATATTAAACAAGAAATAATATTTATATAATAACATTTTAATTGAAATTGTTGTTTTCCATTAATCAGATCGTAGAAGTTTAAAAACAACTCAGTGTCTCAGTGGAACCAGTCCTTGCTTAAATTCTTAATTTACAATGCCTATAGCCCCTTTGAAAGTTTCACATTTTGTGGCTTTTATAGCCTGGAATATAAATGCATTAAAACAGTTTTTAATCGTAACCAACAAATTCCAAGTGAAAATATTCTAGAATTTTTTAGAAAATTAATTAAAAATATAAACTGAAATAGCTTGGTTGGATAATTGTCCACTCACTCCACAGCAATAAGCTCAGGTGTAAGCAAAATCACACACCAAGTGTAGTGGCCTACACCTGTGTTCAATTGTTGTAATTCACATAATTTCAGGATAAATTCAGCACTTCCTGTAGGTTCTGGAGCTTAGAATTACAGGACAAAGTTGTTGAAAGGCCCAGATCAGGTGATGAGTATAAACAAATATCAAAGCCTTGAATAACCCTTGGAGCACAGTCAAGACAATTATTAAGAAGTGGAAGGTGTATGACACCACCAATACCTTGGCTAGATAAGGCCACCCCTCCAAACTGGATGGCCAAGCAAGAAAAAGATTGATGAGAGAGGGACTCCACATATCTGGCCTGTATGATACTCATGAAAGCCCACCTTGAATCCTGTCTCTCAGGAGATACTGTAGCCATGTGGAAAAACATTTGGACACAAGGCCACAGAACTTCACCTTTCAGCATTACAACAACTCAAAGCACACAGCCAAATCTACACTGGAGTTGCTAAGAAACAAAAAGGTATGTCCTTGAGTGCCCCAACCTAAATCCAATTGGAAATTTGTGGCATGACTTAATGATTGCTGTACACCAACGAACCCCATCTAACTTAACAGAGCTTCAACAATTTTGACAAGAAAAATGGGTGAATGCTGCACAATCCAGATGTGCAATCTTGGTAGAGACTTACCCCAAATCACTGACAGCTGTAATTGCTGCCAAAGGTGGATCTACCAAGTCTTGACTTAGGGGGATGAGGACTTATCCAATGATGGTATTTCAATTTTGTATTTTTAATAATTTGTTTCATATTTTGTTGTCCCCTTCACAGTGTGGAGTGGAGTATGGTGAATAGATAAGTGCAGGGGAAAAATCCTCATTTAAATGCATGAAACTCTGAGCCACTGACAACAAAATGTGAAAAAAGTTCAAGGTGGTGTAGACTTTCTATAAGCACTATATCTGTCCCAATAATTTCTATTGTGCAAGTTATACATAATACCCTCTTACAGAATATTTTGCCCTGCTTCCTGTACAGCACTCTAGTTCTTCCCTTTCACATGTCCTCTTATTAAGCTTAATAATTGCACAGCATTTCAAATGTATCAAATTTAAATTATAACCGAGGGTAACTGAGAAAGCAGAAATACAACCAGAATGAAATATGGAAATACAAAACACTCTGCTGCACGCAGTACATCTTGAGGACTGCTCGGAAACAGCAACGTTTATAGCGAATGTGTTGATGGTTAAATTCTGTGAAGGTATTTGTTTGGGCTAGAGCTTCCGAAAGTCCTAGCAGAGACTTTCGTTGTCAGATTCCCAGAACCAGCGAGGGACATGGTGGTTTTTAAATGAAAACAATAAGCAACACTTTGGACTGCACCAAGAAGATTAACAGTCTTTAGACTTTGAAGCTACAATATAGTTCAACAAAACCGAGAGTCGCTGCCAATGTTCTCTTTTATTGCTGAATTGCACAGGGTCAGTACCGTTAGGCTGTATTGGAGACTTATCAGAGATGTCCTCAGGGACCAGATTAAATGAGCTCTCGCTCCCTTTCCCCTAATTACTCCCCTCATGTTGGGAAGTGTATCAGTACAGAGGGAATATATTAACGGCTCATTGTCTCCACTCAATGCTATTAGGAGGAAATGAACTCAGACACCAGAGCCCATGGTCTGACCTATGCGGTGGCTCTTGACAATTCAACAGCAATTAACGAACGAAGAAGTAGGGAAATGTGAACAGCAGAAGGATAAGACGTGGAAGGAGAGCGGGTATAATGAGTGGGTGAGTATAGACAGAGTGCAATTAAACCACACGGAAAACGCGGCAGAGACTACAAAACAGCATAGATATGTACAGAAAAGAATAACAAGAGATGTATTCATTATAAGTTTTCAACTGCATTATGCAAATATCAGCTATAGTTAAGAGGCCGGTGCCCTGAGAACAAACTAATATAACTGACAGGGATCCAACAGTGTGACGAACAACCTTTGCAGGGGTTCTTGCAAAATAGTTTTCATGCCAGCTGCCCCTGACCCAAAGTTTGCCAGCATTAGTGAAGTGTATCACAATCACAAACAAGAAATAATTACCAAATGATTAAATGAAAATTCACACTCAATTAATGGCTGTTAGTGTGTGATATTATTTGTTTATCCTTGTAGAGAAGCAAAGGGACAGGAATTATTTTGCCTATCATGCAAACTTGATTCCACTTTTTGCAAACCTATGTTGATTTTTAAAAAACAAATTGAGTTCACAGGTTATAGTTCACAATATAAACAATAACGCTATTCTTTACTTTTGCATCATATGAAACCGTAACACTGCAAAGTACAGCTGAGTTAATAATCATATTAAATATCATATAACATGTCCTGAGGGACAGAGCTTTTAAAGAGGTTAATACTTAAGATGTATTCATATCTCCAACATGCATTAAAATGAGCTTTAAATGTGTGTTTTACTGCTACAATTTATTTCATTATGTTTTAAATAATAGCTCTTAAGTTCAGTAAAAATATGAATGCATTTTTATTTGCATCAAATGTTTTATTCCATTCAGTTCGTCATATAGGGTACATAACTTTCATTATGCCAGTTTTGTGCACTTTTACTTTTGTGACCATTAAACCTGCACTTCAAATAACTTTCAATTTATCACTTAATGAAAGATTTTATGATCATCAACAGAATGCACTTTGCTTCTAGAGGGGAATGAGCATGTGGCTTTGGTCAGACCTCTGTCCCTGCCTTTCCCTCCTGGTATTAATTATCTCTGATCTATGGCACAAAAACAAGGGCTTGAGTGTAAAATGTTTTACAACTTATTTATATATATATATAATTTCTACAAAGTGACAGACCTTTTTTAAACCTCTCTGGAGAATGCATGCCCAACGGTAGTGCACAGAACATGCACTTCAACTACTTTGTGGTTTTCATTGTATTTCACTCCTTTCATTAATGATTACTCTCTGAATCAAATCAGCCTCTCTTAATAATTGCTGTCAAAGCTTACAAAGGATGTGGGAATATTTGACCAGGACTGCAACACTTGCTCAACCCGTATAGTCTGAAAGTCACAATGAGCAATACAGAATTCTAGATAGCCTACAATAAAAAAATAAAAATAAAATACAGACATCAGAACTTAATCTGCTTTTTACCCCCTCTTTCAAAGTCTTTCAGAAATGTCAGTCAAATTTGGTTAACAGGATTGGTTCAGGCAAGGGATACTCTGAACCAATGAACTTAAAATATGTTTAGGTCCAGCCTACAATAGTGGATATCAACATGCCAAGCCAACCAAGGACAGTTTGACAGCTGGCCGATAATGTTTATTTCTGAACTTACCTGGCTTTAGCACGCTGATGCCCAGCAGGTTGGAGGTCCTGTTGGTCACTTTGGTGGAGGTGTCGTCGTAGTTCTTCCTCCACAGCTCGGCTGTGCACTGGTAGGTCCCGGACTCCTGCCTGCTAGCTCGGCTGACACTGAGTCGGAAGTTGCTGTTGGAGGTAGACTTGTCGATGGTGGTCCTTGTCCCAAAGCTGGAGAACTGCTCGCCCCACTGCAAGGTGCCGTCTCGGGTAAAAGTGACCAGGTCGCGGAACTCGGTGGTGTTGGTGGGCTGGAAGCGCCAGGTCACGGAGACTGGCACACGGGGGTTGTAACGGGGCTTCACAATGCACTGCAGGTCAAAGGAGTCATTGTAGGTCACGCTAGGTGTTCTTGAGGAAGCTGCGATGGAGAACACAGATTCTGTGAAGGAAAGACAAAAATACAATCTGAGTGTAAGATGGCTCAGTGACTGTAACTGTCAAAAAATCTTTGCAGTTGAGACTTTTTTGTTTTGTTTTTTTAGTTCTAGAACAAATTAGTGAACTAACAGTTAACAAGTGCAAAATTATTAATAACGAAAATTAAAAAATGCACCACGCTGGGTTAAATATTGCTCTTAGAAAATATGAAATGGAATAATTTTCTAAGACTTCAGGTATGGTTGAAAATTAAATTAAAATTAAATTAAATTTAAATATTTATCTTAATGCCCCGAAGCCATTTCATTTTTGGCCATTTGGTCATTAAGGTAGATAAGTTCCCCCGAAAATTACTCCCATCATTTTAGGTTACACCAGAAGATATGGCAGGACTCATTATAACTAAAGACGTTCTTCAGATCAGCTTTATTCTTCAATTTGTCTTAATGATACTGAGGATGTTCCGACTAATTACCGGGCTTATCTTCGGACTGCACTACAGGAAGAGAGTGGAGTGTTGTATTGGCTCTCTGGGCTGTAATGTCTACATGAAGTTCTGTAGCTGCTATCATAACTGGAACCTCATGTTTACTGTGCTTGGCCATGTTGTGTATATATAAAAAAATAGAAATAGAAAGACTGATTTAATCAGTAATTTGTTTAAATTGAATTATTTATATATTTGTATAGGTTTTACTTGGTAATTGAAATGTACAAAACATGTTCTTTAGATTGAATTACTCCATTCCATGGATAAACTTCTTAAGCATCAATTTGTTCCGCCATTTCTTTTTTTAATGGTTTATTTATATTCAAGGTGCCAGAAATGTGAAATGTGCTATGGATTAGGTCACACCTTTTTCTTGACTTTTCTTCTTCTGAACAGAATTCATGTCACCAGTTGAACACGGATGAACACAGTGCAAGTGTTGAGCTGATCTTCTCTATGAAAAAGGCTTTCCGTTTTCCATTTACTTAGAGCCTAATTTGGACAAGGTGACCTGAAGCATGCTAAATCAATTCATTCAACACAAAGTAAAAAAATGTAAGCAGATTTTAAAGAACTGCCAGTTTACCAGACAGATGGAATTTGTTAATCTCTTTCAAAGGTGGTTGGCTTTATTTTAATAATATCAGATTTTACTGTAGAGAACTCATTCTGTTCAAAATAAAAGCAACATATTGGAAAATATGTACTACACCAGAGTTGGACATGAAATAACAAGCATATTACAATAGAGAGAGAGAGAAAGTGAAAGAGTGACAAACAGACAGAAATTCAGATTACTTTTAACCTGTTCCATGTTTTTATGACAGCCAGTAATATCCGTGGCCTACTTTATCCACAATTTCAATGTGTATACTGCAGAGTTCTCCAGAGATGACAATTATTAACAATCATCAGTAGTACTTCTTATAATTGCTGTTTCTGGTATGATTTCTGATTTGTTTTCAGGGCATTCATTAAATCATTAAAAAGAGAACCTTCCTGCCTGAGACAACTTACTGATAAAAGTATTTTCCTAGTACCAACAGTAGGTGGGCAGTTTCTCAGGTAATGATAAATAACATGTGTTTCATCAAGTTATCAAAGCTGAGACAATATGCCATACATCCTCCCCTGAAAAATAACAACACAAAAATAAATAAATCTGTAGTTAATTTGTCTGTATGTCAGCTGCCACCTGCTTAACTGATGTTCTGATGAAGAAATCACATACCATGTGTAAGTGCAGATCAATACGCCATTAATTACCTGGAAAACAACAGCAGCAACACAGCGTGATCCCAGCTGCACTGCAGCATTTTCCAGATGGCCCTGATCACTTTATTTCCAATTCCATAATTTTTACTCCTGTTCAGATTAGATCATCATAACTAGTATTTTCAAACTGCTCTCTCAAGTACAGAGATATTCATACCATCACCTTTAACTAAGACAGATGATTGCTGGGAGGTGAAACTTGGGGACATTTTCTGAGGAATTTGAGAAGTAAAATGTTTGAATGTGTTACAAATAAACAATGTGTAATACTCATCAATTCTTCATCTGATGTCTCCATTTGAATCAAGTTGTAATGGGAGCAATGTGAACTGCACTGTGAGGAATTAAAGATGCAACATGGAAAAGTGTGTCTAATGTAAAATAAAATATCTGGATGAGCTTCAATTCAAATATTGTACCATGTAATCTCATGGCAACAACGGCTAGTTTATACTTGCTTGTACTTTGTTTCCTCAGCCCACCTTTTTCTAATCCATCTCAAATGTAATGAAATTTGAACATACCTCTTCCATACATCAATTCAAGAGAAGGGATGCATTAGTAACCTCCCAATTCACCAAACCTCACTGATAATTAATAAAGCATATTTCAAAACCTTTTATTATGTTTTGCAAAAAGCACCTGAGAGTGGAAAATAAGACCTGTGTAAAGAATAGTACTTGTTTCCTCGAGATGAATGAAGATGGAGGTTTAGATGAATTGGCGTTCCAGACACCCCCACCCACCCCACACACAGCAATAGCACATATCCAGGAACAGCATATAGCTGCATATTCCTGGTTTGTGATACACAAGCAAATCCTAGGTTGATGCCATAACCCTGGATCTGTTAAGGGAAACGATAGCTTTGAAAATGGCGTTTGTTCCAAGATTTGCTAAGGAACTGGGGCTTTAAAGTGCTGTTTATTCAAGAAAAGTTCCAGCGGGGGTTGGGGACTTTCTTTCCCTGTCATTCTTTTAGATGAAAAATGATCACAGTCATACCTTTACCTATAGTTACCTTTTGTCTAACCGGGCAACGTTTTTCTTATTCAAGTATTATACAGTCAAACCTGTAGGGAAATATTTGCAACGTCCTCTGGCCTACTAAAATGAGACATATTTGCTTTTGATACTCACTCAATCCCACAAAGACCTATTTCTAGATTAGTTTCTTTTAGATGATCTTGAACATGTTAAGGCTCTGCTAGTCAGCGCACTTGTATTTAGCATCCAAAAATAATGTATCTTAAAAACAACACACAGGAGATCATTATTACCCATGTAACCCCCTCCTAAAATCTTTAGCTGGCTCTCATGAGATATTCATTGTGACGGTAGACAGATTAATGAGCAAAGATCACCTCAAGATGCATCAGAGGAACTGGGTAGCACAAGTTCACTCCTCTCAGCTGTGCTTCTGCACTGTCTACATTGCATTTCTTTTTTTATTCCAATTTGAAATACCACAAATCTATTTATATGCTGCATTTTATTATGGCTGTCACATCTGTTTTAAGACCAAAGCAGTGGGTGTTGGAAAAGGCTATATATGTGCTGTTTTTTCCCCTTGCTAATTTATTCAAATGCACATTGTCGAAAAACTAAAAACAGCAATGCATTCATAATTTTGTAAAGCTTAGCCTCTTAAGAAAGTTGCCCTTAATAAATACTAAACAGGTAATTTAATCCCATGCACAGCAAGATTACAAATTCTTGAATCTAAAAATAAAAAAGATGGAGCATTAATAATACTACATTCTTTCAGGATTCTGAAAAATAAACTCACCCTGGGGACACAGATTCATATACCTACATAGTAAGTGTCAGAGCAACAGCAGCAAAACAAGACAACACAGTGAACTGGGTGCAGCTAAACTGCATGGCATACCTTAAACTAAACGGCAAATGAGTTGCTGTAGGTGTCTGACTTAGACAACTGAGGGAGGCATTGGTAGGAATCAACGTAATCTAGAACTATACTCACTGCAGAGAAGAAAAAGCTACAAAGCAGACAAAACACAATGCCTCCTGTACAGAGAAAGATGGAATCAAGATGTATCTCCTGGTTAAGCTAAAAATATAGACGACAATGCACACAGCAAAACAACTGGGACTTTCTATAGTTCACAAGTGTTCAGGATTTGATATCACAGCACATGAATGTATGAACTGAAGAGCTCAGTGACATGATGGCACATGGACATTTGCACATGCAGACTATTTCGATTGGTGGGTGGTACCCAGCTTTCTTCAAAGACCGAAATATATAGTGGCTTCTCAAAAAAACAAAAAACACTACTTCTTGAAAAAGAAAACCACTCGAACCAACAGAAAAGTACTTACCAACGGCAGTGACAGTTACAAGTTTCACAGCCGACTTTTCTCCAATCTTATTCCAAGAGTAATCGGTTCCCTGGATCCACTCAGCCACGTTACACTTGTACTGCCCCTCGTCCTTGGGAAGGCTGTTGTACACGGAGAGGGTGAAGGTGTCGGCTCGTACCCTCTCCACACGGATTTCACCGTAGCTGCTGCGCTCACGGTACGACGGGCCGGGCCGGACTGTGCCGTCTAGGTCAACAGTCGCGATTTCCAAAGAGGTGCCTTCTCCATCTGTCCACTGCCAGGAGAAGGACAGACTGCCCGCCTTGTCCGCGGCAGAGCGCACAGAGCAGGTGAAATGAATGCCATCGCCTTCTATCACACTGGTGGAGTTGCTGGACACAGAGACAGTGATGTTGCTTTCTGTGGGGAGGCAGAGAATGTGAAAAGGGCGTTTATTACCACAATTTAAAAAGCCGGTTTCAAAATGCTGTTCAATGTGCTCAGATATGGAAATGAAGTACAGATAAGCATCCTTCGCTGTCAAATGCAATGGCTTTGATTGATAGGAGCTTGTGTCTCCGTGTTCTCAAGCCTGTCAAGCACATTGTCTGAGTAATTGTAGCAAGCCCTTATACTTCAGGAAGACGAAAAAAATCAGAGGACTTACATATCTAAGACTTTAAGGTGACAAGCAAAAGACCTCCTAGCATTTAATTCTGGTTTATCATCATCTGTGTGGGTCAACATACAGTCATATAAAAACATTAAAATTATAATACAAAAATACCCACATTAAAATCTGACCCTGCCTTTTTCAATAGTTTGCAAAAGGAATTATGCAGCATTTAAACATAATAAAAATTAAATACAAGGTTATCTGAAATAATTATGTATTTAAAATAAAACATAAAACACTTGAACTGTTCAACCCTTTCGTTTTAACATTACATTTTAAATAAAAAATAGTCCGACATTTAACGCAATTCAATTAAAAGAAAAAAAAGAAAAATAGAAAATGACTGGCAATTCTGAGTAGAAACTGGAACAAAAGCCTGGGCTCCACATCAAATTTGACTATCTTTGAATTCAATTCAGGCATGTAAGGCCAGAAAATACAATCACAGCTCTCTCTGTGCTTTCAATGGTTTCATACATTCATACATAGAAAAAACCAAACGCAGACAAAAAAAAAAAAAAAAAAAAAAACACTTTACATTTGACTGTAATGAATGTGACATCTGTATTGGGTTTTCAAGTCGTATTGTTTCTTTCTGAAGGAAAACTGGGTATAAGGCTGTAATCTACCAAGTGAACACAACAGATGTTATATAATTTGTAAACAGCAGCCATTATTTCAAATTATTTTGATTATATGATTTTCTCCACTGCTTCAGTTATCTGTATTTTAGTGTGCACTGCTTCAGAAGGGTACCTGGTCCAGTGCACTCCTGCCAAAGATTATCAAAACAATTAAATCATTCATTATTCTCAGGCCACCTTATCAATTCTAATCCAACAGTTTCTTTTTGGACGTCCTAAAGTTGTATCAGATTCAATATACACCGATCAGACATAACATTATGACCAACTGCCTAATATTGTGTAGGTCCCCCTTTTGCCACCAAAACAGCTCTGACCCGTCGAGGCATGGACTCCACTAGACCTCTGAAGGTGTGCTGTGGTATCTGGCACCAAGACGTTAGCAGCAGATCCTTTAAGTCCTGTAAGTTGCGAGGTGGGGCCTCCATGGATTGGACTTGTTTGTCCAGCACATCCCACAGATGCTCGATTGGATTGAGAGCTGGGGAATTTGGAGGCCAAGTCAACACCTTGAACTCGTGATTCATCATACCAGGCCACCTTCTTCCATTGCTCTGTGGTCCAGTTCTGATGCTCACGTGCCCATTGTAGGCGCTTTCAGCAGTGGACAGGGGTCAGCATGGGCACCCTGACTGGTCTGCGGCTACGCAGCCCCATACGCAACAAACTGCGATGCACTGTGTGTTCTGACACCTTTCTATCAGAACCAGCATTAACTTTTTCAGCAATTTGAGCTACAGTAGCTCGTCCGTTGGATCGGACCACACGGGCCAGCCTTCACTCCCCACGTGCATCAATGAGCCTTGGCTGCCCATGACCCTGTCGCCGGTTCACCGCTTTTCCTTCCTTGGACCACTTTTGATAGGTACTGACCACTGCAGAACGGGAACACCCCACAAGAGCTGCAGTTTTGGAGATGCTCTGACCCAGTCGTCTAGCCATCACAATTTGGCCCTTGTCAAAGTCGCTCAGATCCTTACGCTTGCCCATTTTTCCTGCTTCTAACACATCAACTTTGAGGACAAAATGTTCACTTGCTGCCTAATATATCCCACCCACTGACCGGTGCCATGATAACGAGATTATCAGTGTTATTCACTTCACCTGTCAGTGGTCATAATGTTATGGCTGATCGGTGTACATGTATACTGTTCATTGAAATATACTACCAGTAACTATTTTGTGATATATAAACATACAAATAATCTCTTCAACTGTCTTTATTAAAATTTGAAATGTCTTTGTTATTCTGAGCTCTTATTTCTTCTTTTAAACACATTTAATCTGTTTAGAGAAACACTGTATTCTTTCCTCAACCATTCACAGAGACAAAGAAAATCACAGAAATGGGAGAAGACTAGCCTTTCACAAAAAACACCTATATTAACCTCTCTCTGAGGCCACTGCATGTGCAGAAAATTAATATTACTGCTACCAATTACAGTAATGTAAAATGGCACATGCTGTCGGAAATGCAACAAAGTGATTCAATGGAAATAATGGCTTGAAATATCAAGGCGCAGTCTAGATAATGCTTCTGGATGAAGAGTAAAAAAACTGATTAATTTAATATAGTCTTGGAAAAATGAATGAGTTTATTAAATGACTTCTTTGGAAATGGACAGTGCCTTTCCTTAATCCCTGTGCAGCCATTCCTTCAAAACAATTCTCAGAAGCTGCACTGCCTTTTGGTGAGCTGCAGCACATTATAATAGTTAATCAGATCAGAGGAAATTTTGAAACTAGAAAATCTGGTATAGAGAAATTATTCTTCAAAAATCCTAGGTGCTACTGCCAGCAGAGAAATGTGTTCATGGACCATTGGCCAGTGGTAGGATTAAGTGTGGGATACCAGATGAGATGACATTAATTTTATGCTCATCTGGTTGCTTTAACCCAGGTCACGTCCTGTAATTTAACCTTCGAGCCTGGCCACTGACTCCTCATTTAACTAGAATACATTAATCCAGTGTGAAAATGTGTTAAAAAGTTCTATGACAGCCTGGAGGCGCAGGCATGTTATGTCATCAAATGTGATGCATTCGTAATTTACATACAATCTTATTCACTTAAAATATACTTCAGTTCTACAGACTTTAAAATGCAATTGGGCTGAACAAATACCCTTTAATTTAGGTATTACTTCCTTCTCATTGAGGCATTCATTACATTTGTGTGTACATTTTCAGCCATGTGAAATAAATGACTAACAAAACAAGTTTGTTTATGTCATGTATCATTTAGACATGTACTGATAAAAAAGGAAGTAACAAATAGTACTATTATCTAGGACTAAAAATATCTAGGACATGCATCCCATGTATTATTTGGCATCATTACATTAACACTGTTAGAGGTCAAGTAGTCAAGGAAAACAAATGATCTAATAATGGCCAACTACCAGAAACTTCCACTTACATGCTTGTCACTACAATGGAACCCAAAGCTTTTCAGAGACATTTGGGTGAAGCTATGAAAAAACATAATACAGGAAGAGGAAATGCTAAACCTCCAGCAGTGATACTCACTCAAGGACTGCACAGAGATCTGGACATTCCTTGACCTCTTGTTCTTGTCAATGAATTCGCCAGTGGTTGTTTTCTCCCTCTCTGTTACCCTGCAGATGAACTTCCCACTGTCCTCCTGCCGCAGCCGCTGGATCTTCAGAAGGTACACAGAATCGCTCTCTTTGCGCACGATCATCTGGCCGGCAGCTTCGCGCTTGATGTAGTCCCCGCTGAGCACTGGGACAGCGTTGGGCCCAATCACAGCCACCGGGGTGCTGCTGAACACCCACGACACGGAGAAGAACCGGTCCGGGACATTCTGAGCATCGATGTTGCACCGAAGCTCCAGCGCCTCCCCAGCTGTATAGCCACGTCTCTCTGTGTTGAGCTGAATGCTGAAATCCTTATCTGCAGCAGAGAGAAAAGAGCACATTCAAAACTTTTGCAAACTATATTCATATTTAGTTGTATATATTTAAAATATATATAGTTACATAGATTTAGCATTTGTACACACACACATACCAAACATCATATTACTTTCAAACATTGCTTAGAAAATATATATTTTTGTTGATGCATTTCAACATGCTCCTTGGCTACCCTTCGATTTAGTAAATACTTTTTTTAGAAATCCACTTGCATTTATTGAGTGAAAGACTCACCATAATGTTAGTCAAGATTACTACACTACATATATTTGAGGTTTGTGGAGCATGACCAAATGGTAACATTACATATAGTATTTTATCATAACAACCTTCCTGCTGCACGGAATTACAATTTCAATGTGTGCAAGTCTGAGAACAAAATCTATCCATATCATCATTATTCTCCTCTTGGCTGTCTTGATTAAATGCAGCTCAGTAATATGACTTATTAAAACTCAAATTTTCTTTTTAATGTAAAAGCATAAAGTTATAATGAAGGAAATCTCGTATGGGAAGAACACTACTGTATATTTGTGTCCGACTGTAATGTTCATCATTCTTTACAAATGCAATAACAGATAATAGCCCACTGAGCATATAAGTATTTCATACCCTCCTGTGGAAAAAAGGTTATTTTACAAACAAATTATATCTTACGACTCATTTATGAGGATTTGTTAAAGCTGCACAAAATGAAGACCAATGCTTCCTCTGAGATATTAAATGAAAAGGAATAAAACAAGGATGCAACATAAAAGCAATTATACAGAAAATGAATAATTCAAGAAAAGGCAAAGATCACAGAACTCAGTGTGCTTTCAGAATCTGAGATTTTTTTTACATTTATGTAAGTATTTATACATTATATTCATTTTTTAGGAGGCATAATACCACATAATGCATCTACTCCCTGGCCTTACTATCCAGCATTAGGAAAACTCAAAATTATCTTTGTTCTCAAAGTGTCAGTGGTTTTCCATTGCTGGTTTACTACTGAGTGTAGTCTATAGCCATGATGATTAATGGATTAATAAAATCCATGGTTTCTTTTCCTTCCCATCATTGAAGTTGACATTTTTATGAAACGAATACAATATAATACACATTTCAGATCAGAATTAAATGGAGGATCAAACGTTTGGTCATGCTGAAGTTTTACCTTAGACAATTTTATATTTTTCTGATGTTTGCATTTCCCCTGATCTGTAGGATGTGGGCAAATATCTGCATGCCAGTATGACAGTGTTGTTTTTTAGCATTTGTTATGCTATTTTTTATTATTTCGCAACAGAGATCTTACAGCAATAGTTAAGAACAAAAGCTAAGCTTTGTGTGAACATGTCAGTTATTATTGAAAGCACACAACCATTATAGTAAACAGAGTTGTGTCTTTATCCAAATGTAAAATTGTTTTAATATAACAAAATTTGTGTGGGCAGTTTATATTTATGTATAAAATGTGATGTTGGGTCCTTTCTTAAGAGGTCACTTTGCTCTCACTCATTCACATGAGTAATTGTATCTTTGCAAATATTTTATTAACTTGTTGCTGAAGGCGACGTATGGGCAGAACCTGAGAAAGCTTTACAGAATACGGTACTCTGTGAAATGTGTTATAATGTATTTTAATTTTAAAAAAAGCATATATCGCAGTTCCTTCCATTTTTCAATTTCGACACTTAATTTATTTGTTGGATAAATCTATATATAATACAAATCTAATTCAGAATCATTCATACCGAAAAGCCAGATCATGAAAAGCCAAATGGAAGGAAGAGAAATATGTCGCCACCAAACAAAGCATTTAGAGCAATAAGTGTTACAGTCTGAACTGAATATGTATTTATTTATTCATTCATTCAACTTTGATCAGGAAGGACACTGTGAACCCCTTCAGCACTGCTTTATTTCACTCTTCAGTGAGCAGTACTATTTTTCTGCATATTTCTCTATTCACAGAAACTCGTATACCCCACCATTTCTCAGTAAAGTTGTTCAGTGTTTTGTGTGTGTGTGATTTTTTCTTAATACTACAGAGATCTGGTATAAGTGCTATGAACATTCACTGAAACCGGAAGACTTTTATGAGGCAAATGTCCTTGTAAAGTTTCTTCAGAATCAGACACACTCCCCTCAAGAGAGACATGTCATATAAAAGGCCTGAATTAATATAGACTGATATCCTGATATTCTCAAGTATGCTTGATAGAGAATGTCATTGCATTCTCATCAAATGTGGATAAGCAGTTCAGTTCCAATTCTACGAGTAATTACCCTGCTGTCACAGCGAGGGATTTGCAATCCTATATTTTAGCAGTGAGAAAACATGGAGTCTAGAGAAATTCTTGTTCAGACTTGTTTGTTTGTCAAGTGTTCTTTTAGTTATAGAGATAACAGTTGTGCAACACTGAAAGTAGAATGCATTTGATCAGTTCCACTAAACTATGTTGCATGATATTTTAATACCGTATAAAAATACCAAGTTATACAAATGATTTGTACTTATTTTTGACCGCGTTCCTTTTTAAAAACTTGATATCTAAATTAATATACATTATATAACTATGCATAATAAATACACACACATATTATACATATATGTACTTATCCACAATAATTAACCCCTCATTGAAAATGTTTCAGAACTAACTCTTAAACATACCTGTGGGCTGCACGTCGACTGTGGTTTTCTCTGACTGCTTTCTAGTCATGGCAAACCAGGTTCTGTCAGGGTCCTGAATCCACTCGGCTGCCTCACAGTAGATCTCCCCCTGGTCAGCAGGCTGCAGTTTGTATATTGTCAGCTTGTAGGCTGTGCTGCTGGTCTTGTCAAGCCTCAAATCCCCAGAGGAAAAGCGCTGTTTGTAGGGCCCCCCTGGGCGCAGCACAAAGTCCCTGGAGAGGTTGATGAGGTCTTGGGTGCTAGTCTGGTCCGGCGAGCGCAGGAACCAGGACACGGAGATGTGGCTGTGTTGAAGGGTCTGTTTGGACACTTCGCATGTTAACTGTATGGGGTCTCCTTCCACCTTGTTGAGCGTCTGTGCCGTGGACACCACACTCAGAGTGTCTGGGATGACTGCAAGACAAAAGGCAAGGGAGCATGGTTAGACTGATGTTAAAACCACCTTGCAATCAAGATTGGTAAGGGACGGGCTACAGATGACCTCACACAGAATTAAACGGCGAAACTGTCGTTAAGTTAGTTAAAACCGACGCTTTACTTTTGTATGAGAAATCTACTACTGTTGATTGACCTCAACCGATAATCAGACTTTACTCTAATTTGGAAGACTGATAAAGAGAAACAATCACATGAAATACTCCTTTAAGGAGTTAAACCACACACAACAGAAGAAACTCCTTCATGTCTACTTTCAACACGACTGAATCTCCGATACAAAACAGAGGGGCTCTCTACACAATGATGTTGCTCTGGAATTGCTCAGATCTCTCTGCCCGAAATTTGGAATGGAACTTTGTGAATAATGTATGCATATGTATATTTAAACAATCAAAAAACAGTTTGTATCTTATCAAACACTGTTGAATTAATAAAGCAATGTAAGAAGAGATAAACAAAAACATGTCAAAAAGCACTGTACATAGGGATAAAAATCTCAGATTGCAATTTAGTTTACATTCTGTGTGGGGAATGATTAGACACTACTGTACAGGCTTTACAGGCCGAAAAGGATTTCAAAACACAGAAAAACATCTACGTTCTGAGAGAAAACGCATCAGCAGTATTTTTTTTTTTTTTTAAATCAGCATAAACTCTTGTTCTAGTTCAAGTAGTCTAAAGAAAGTTTCTTGCCCTAAATATTTACATCTTCAGAAATATCAGAGGAAGGTCAAAATTATTAAGAGGCTGAAGTAATTAATCTTCAATGCAAAAAAAAAATGGAAAAAGGAATTTAAAAGAGGAACATGAGTTATTCTTTTCCTTAATCCATCTGATGATTCACATCTGACTCGATGAAACAATCTGGTTTCACTCCACGGTTAAATGTAATCAAAAACAAGTTGATAAATAAAAAAAAATAAGACATTACCTAATTCTGTCCAAAGCCACTATAAGGTCATCAAACACACACAGTGTCTGGGGCCTTGGATTCATGCCAGAACACTTTTTGGGTTTAAACCACACACAGGTGTGAGAACCTTCTGCTGAAGTGGAGGTTTTTACATAATTACAGTGGAGCTAAAAATCTAAACTATTTACTAGTCCCTCCAGATGGACTAGAAGTATTATAATCATGCAAACTAGGCCTTTCATCAGTCTCTCGCCATCAACATTTTAGAGAATGGGCTACATGCAAAAAAGCCTAAAAGCCACAAACTGGGCATATTATTGGAATCAAACCCATCCAAATGAAACCCACTGTAAAGAACCTGTGGTTCTGAAGAGTTCTGATGGGGCTTTGAAACATCAAATTATATTTTCCTTAGATTGAAAATAAAGTAGGAAAACAAGAAATGTATTGCACATAATCATCACACCATATCATAAAATACTGGGAGTCAGGGTGTCACAGTGTAGGTGTAGGCCTTAAAAATAAGAACATAAGAAAGTTTACAATCGAGATGAGGCCATTCGACCATCTTGCTCGTTTAGTGTACATTAATAACTAAGTGATCCAAGGATCCTATCAAGTCTATTTTTAAATGTTCCAAAATTTCCAGCTTCAAACACATCGCTGGGGAGCTTGATCCACATTGTGACAACTCTCTGTGTGAAGAAGTCTCTCCTGTTTTCCGTCTTGAATGCCTTGAAGCCCAATTTCCATTTGCATCGCCGGGTCCCTGCTGATCTAGAAAAGCTCCTCTGGTTTGATGTGGTTGATGCCTTTCATGATTTTGAAGACTTGAATCAAGTCCCCATGTAGTCTCCTCTGTTCCAGGGTGAAAAGGTTCAGTTCCCTCAGTCTCTCAGTAAGACTTTCCCTTCAGACCTGGAATAAGTCTGGTTGCTCTCCTCTGAACTGCCTCTAGAGCAGCGATATCTTTCTTGAAGTGTGGAGCCCAGAACTGTACACAGTATCCAGATGAGCTCTAACTAGTGCATTGTACAGTCTGAACATCACTGCCCTTGTGCTCAATTCTACACTTTTGACAATATACCCTAGCATTGTGTTTGCCTTTTTTATTGCTTCCCCACATTGTTTGGATGGAGAAAGTGAGGAGTCCACGTAGACTCTATTCCACACATGGTGTAATTATAGTGGACATTTTTGTTGCCTGCATGTAATATCTTGCACTTGTCTACATTGAATTTCATCTGCCAGGTGTCGGCCCACAACTGAATATTATCCAAATCCCTTTGAATAACCTGTGCTGCTGAGATTGTATCTGCTGAGCCACCCATTTTAGTATCATCTGCAAATTTGGCAAGTTTGCCAACTATCCCAGAGTCTAGATCATTAATATAGATTAGAAAAAGCAGAGGCCCTAGTACTGATCCCTGTGGAACTCCACTAACAACCTCACTCCAGTTAGAAGCGAGGAAGTACCACCATCACCAAGCATCTACAGCTATGGCTTTAATTTGTCTGTGTTTATTTTCCTTATCACTGGTTGCTTTTCAATCTTAATTGTCATTACAATGCATCTACATCCTAATTATGAAAACATTTTTAGGTGTGAAGATAAAAAGAATGAGCTTTAGTCAATATAAGCTTCCCCCCACCTCCCAAGTTTCATGGAAAGTGCAAATCCACACAATACATGGTTACAGGGACATTACATGATCAGAAACAAAATATGAAAACTCCAAGACGTATCTATACCAGTCAGAAGTAAACTAGTTGCTTATCAAGTTGAAATAAGGACACTTAAAATTGTGACCCAGTTCTTCTCTAGTAACCAATTTCTAGATAGTCAGCTAGAAAAGCTAATCAGCAGCTAATGGGCATTTTAACCATCTGAACAAGCCCTGTTTGCACCGTATTTCGCAGGGGACAGGAAGCGAACCCTCTCACTTACCACTTGTATGTACTATAAAAATAAATAAAAACATATTTAACAACAATAAATCATGTAACCTATCAGTTACATTACAATAAAGGATAAGTCTGTTTTCCTTCTATATATACAGTGCAGTATACACAGTAGTGTTGGTTATAATCAGACGGATAAAAACATCTCTCCAGTAACCTTATTAAGACTTGTTTTCTCATCAAAAGCATTGCTCCCCTGAAACAGGAAATCAGGCCTGAGCTCTTTTATTATTCACAACAGCTTGCATCTACAAGGGTTTAACTGTGTGCATTATACTGGATTATACCCAGGTCTGTGTCTGTGGGACATACTCACTGGCCTTGGTATAATCTCAGTGGCTCTTTTTGTATCTTAATATCTGCGTACTACTTGGCAACACAATTCTACAGCAGCTGTTCAGTGGTGAGCTGGTGCTCTGCAGTTCCTTAGTGCTCAATGGTCAAAACCAATGCAAACGGTTTTCTATGACTCTACACTGCTGTTATCACCCATCTCTCTTCCAGTAGGAAGAACTGGAAAAATTTGCCCCACAACCAATCCCTGTCATGAGGATTTGGCTTTATAACACCTTACCGCATCACTAAAAGCCCTAGTCCTATTAGCGAGGCTTCAGAATTGCCAAAATATATTCTTATATTCAGACCCGTCCTATGATGTCCCATTTTGTGAAGTTATAAAATTATGATTATTATTATTTTTTTTTACTTAATATTTTATTCAAGACTTGAATGCTAAAACTGAAGACTTTTAAGGGTAAAATAAGTTACAGTAAATGTTAGCAAAAACTAAAGAGAAAAAATGAAATATCTTGATTTTGGGAGCAATGATAGCTGCAAGTCTTCTTGGATAAGTGTATACCAACTTTTTACCTAATCTTCTTGGCAGATTTATTGAAGCTCTCTCAAGGTGCTTGGGGATCACTAATAGATTACAGTTTTCAAGTCCTTCCACATATTCACAATAGAATTTGATTGTGTCACTCAAGGACCTTCATTTTTCTATTGTTTAGCCACTCCAGTGGAGCTTTGGACTTGTGCTTTGGCTCAATGTTTTGCTGATGGGTGAATTTTCAGCAGACAAACAGGTTTTCCTCTACTTCCATTCCCTATCAATCAGCAAGATTTCTGGCTCCCAGTGTATAAAAGACACCTGTCCACAGAAGCAATCAATCAATCACATTCCAAACTCTCCACCATGGCCAAGACCAAAGAGCTGTCCAAGGATGTCAGGGACAAGATTGTAGACCTACACAAGGCTGGAATGGGCTACAAGACCATCACCAAGCAGCTTGGTGAGAAGGTGACAACAGCTGGTGCGATTATTCGCAAATGGAAGAAACACTAAATAACTGTCAGTCTCCCTCGGTCTGGGGCTCCATGCAAGATCTCACCTCGTGGAATTTCAATGATCATGAGAACGGTGGGGAATCAGCCCAGAACTACACGGGAGGATCTTGTTAATGATCTCAAGGCAGCTGGGACCATAGTCACCAAGAAAACAATTGGTAACACACTACGCCGTGAAGGACTGAAATCCTGCAGTGCCCGCAAGGTCCCCCTGCTCAAGAAAGCACATGTACAGGCCCGTCTGAAGTTTGCCAATGAACATCTGAATGATTCAGAGGAGAACTGGGTGAAAGTGTTGTGGTCAGATGAGACCAAAATCGAGCTGTTTGGCATCAACTCAACTCGCCATGTTTGGAGGAGGAGGAATGCTGCCTATGACCCCAAGAACACCATCCCCACCGTCAAACATGGAGGTGGAAACATTATGCTTTGGGAGTGTTTTTCTGCTAAGGGGACAGGACAACTGCACCGCATCAAAGGGATGATGGACGGGGCCATGTACCATCAAATCTTGGGTGAGAACCTCCTTCCCTCAGCCAGGGCATTGAAAATGGGTCGTGGATGGGTATTCCAGCATGACAATGACCCAAAACACACAGCCAAGGCAACAAAGGAGTGGCTCAAGAAGAAGCACATTAAGGTCCTGGAGTGGCCTAGCCAGTCTCCAGACCTTAATCCCATAGAAAATCTGTGGAGGGAGCTGAAGGTTCGAGTTGCCAAACGTCAGCCTCGAAACCTTAATGACTTGGAGAGGATCTGCAAAGAGGAGTGGGACAAAATCCCTCCTGAGATGTGTGCAAACCTGGTGGCCAACTACAAGAAACGTCTGACCTCTGTGATTGCCAACAAGGGTTTTGCCACCAAGTACTAAGTCGAAGGGGTCAAATACTTATTTCCCTCATTAACATGCAAATCAATTTATAACTTTTTTGAAATGCGTTTTTCTGGATTTTTTTGTTGTTATTCTATCTCTCACTGTTAAAATACACCTACCATTAAAATTATAGACCGATCATTTCTTTGTCAGTGGGAAAACGTACAAAATCAGCAGGGGATCAAATACTTTTTCCCCCTCACTGTATGTACCTGGTCGATGATTTTTCTTCACCCACACACATTAATTCCTACTTCAAAGCATCACAACTGCAAGCTTTAAAGCAACTATGAGAGGGTCTGAATGCTTTTACAAGGCACTGTATATTTTTTCTAAATTTATATATATATTTAATGTGCAAAGCATATTCAACTGAAGTACTTCAGCTTTCTTCCTAAATAATTTAATCCTACACATTTTATGATGGAATATTGGCAATAATACAGGTATGACAACTGTCCAGATGACTCCTGAATGCATTTCATATTCTTCCAATCTCAATTCGAGACTGCCCTGAACTCATGTATATTTTATTTAATTTCTAATCACTATTTGTCACACTGATAAAGAACCTTGTAAATCATTGTAAATTTGACGACTCCCCCCATAGGCCTGCCCATGTCAAATCACAGTCAGACTGCTCTAATCTAAGGGCTACTAAATATTTGATGAGGTAAAAATGACATGTGAAGGACATATCAAGAGATTACTTACTTGATCCCCATAGACAATAATTACCATATTAAGATCAGATATTCTGCAGAAGAGGGTATAAAATCAGATGGATTGAGTTTCAACTCAATATCAAGATTTTTAGTTAAGTTTCATATATATAGATATGTATATATCTATATCTATATATAATAGATTCACTGAAACAAAGAACATGCTCAAATGTGTACAATAAACAAGAACTACTTCTACATTTTTCTGCCAACAATTTCTTTGGATGTACAGTTATTGAATATGTTTGTTTAATGAAAAACTGACAACTATGTGGAAGAATGCCATAACTGATGTTGCCAGGCAGCAAATAAATATACCAGAACCTGAACATGCACACCACTCTGCTGTAGCTAAGGGATGTTCTATATAAAAAAAACCTGGAAAACAAGAGTTTACTTGGCTTGAGTGTAATAAAAAAAGTTCAGTGATGTGATGCAATATCTGACTCCAGCTCATCGACGGCACTGGTTTCTTGCAGTTGGGTGTAAAGGAGGTAACATTTGTGACTAAGATAGCAAGTTAAGCTGATCTATAATGTGATGATGCAAAAAGGTTTAGACCAACATGCAGGTTCACTGAGCCCTCTTGAAGATTTTCAACTAAAGAAGAGACAGCTCTACAGAAAGTATGTTTCTTGACATTCGGCAGTGGGCATGTAAAGTTAAACGCTACATTCCTGACCACACACATTAAGATTTTAAGTGGGTCATCATTCTCCCGTGATGAACTGTGGAATTCCAGTTGCAGGGATAAATAATCACATCAAAACAAGCTACGAGGCATGATGCCAGAAAGGATTTGCCATTACTTTGTTCATTGTCATCAGAAAATAAAGGAACTGAAGACGCTCATGCAACAAGACCAAAAAGCAAGCTTTAGAAATCAGGTGCCGCCATATGTTGAAATGAGCTTTAGGTGTGAACAGTTCAGCACCATGTTCGGTCACTATGACTGCATTGGTAAAGAGATGTTAAAGATACTGCATGATTCCCCACCTCCAAATAGAACAATCACATGATAGAGGGAAGAGAACAAGTTAAAGCAAAAAACAAAAGGTGTCCTGCCGTGATACCCTGAGAGAAAGATGACAAAATACACAGCAACTGTCAGGTCGGGATCTAGCTGGCAAACAAAACATTTCATGTACATTTCCAACTTAAAGAAAAAACGACATGGCATGGGCACACTACAGAGATCTCAGTCTGTTTTTGCAGAAAATGTGCATCTATGGGAAGAAGTGGGAGTGTGACCTATATCATAACACCACCATATTAGGAGAGAGCTTAGTGAAATACTGTAGACCATACAGTCAAAGCATAGCAAATCAACATGGGTACTGTATGTCTGTGGTATGTCTGACAAACATCTGATTTACACAGCGAGAGATTTAAAGAAAGTCTTAAGATGCCTGAGTGCATCTTTTACATCTGGATTTCAGATATGCATAACTGTGACGGGACATATAATTCAGTTTAAGACTGCAGTACAGATTTCTCTGCTGTGTAACATAAGGGTTTGATTAGACAACTGCATGTCAAATTTATGACCAATAATTTTTTATTTTTTTTGCATCATGTTACAGTAGTGGGCTTAACCCCCATGGTGTCATGCGGAGATGCAAGCTGATTATGGGAAATTGTGCTAAATTACATTAAATTAAGTGTAAGTGTGCTTCCATCGATCAATGTGTGTATTAGGAGAAAACCCGGGACTTAGTTTCAAGTTAACAATTACTGATAATAAGCTATAATAAAAGATAGATTAATAATCATCATCATCAGCAGGATGACTTTCCTGAATCCTGAAGAAAGTATAGGAAATGCATTGGGCCACACTATTAAAATGTTTACAGTTGCCCTATGCTATGTAACAAGTGGTTTTCCTAATGAGGAAGACAACAAAAAGTTAGGGCAGTGTCACCTAAAACTTCTTAGGGTCTTAATTTAAGAGTAGTAAAATTAGATGCTTTAAAAAATAAAATACAAATCTGTACCATTGGGTGTTTTTTTTCCATCTTACAAATATGAAAAATATTTATGAATATGGGCCTTTGCATGCCAGATTATTAATGCAGTATTTTAAAATACTGCATCGCCTTTGTTTAAATATTAGCACAAATCATTAACAGGACATTTCTCCACACCTCTAAAGTCTGGCATGTTTACTTGTATGTTAGCAAAGTGAATATGTTCAAAGTTTTTTTGTCATTTTAAACTGATATGATTCAATGCATATTTAACAAGCCTTTGAGCAAATCTGAATATATAAATTATAGATTCTTTAGATATTACCTAATCATGCCGCTAATAAAGTACAAGTCAACTGAAGTACAGTCCTGATTTGTGATGGGTTTCATAAAGAGTGTGCTAAAACCAAATGATTAAAATTGCAACAGTTATGTAAAACTGTGGATTATATACTAAGAGGTCTGAGTCAGAAGGATGTATTTCTGTTGGTGCCAGAGTTCTTTAAAAAAAAAAAAAAAGAAGAAATTAAATTATTACCAGAATAAACCATAACATTTAATTATAAATAACAAAAAAAATAAGATTCTTCCAATTACATGAAGACGATTTTCTTCCGAGTTGGTTGAACTGCCAGCAAACATAAGCAGAATTTTCTATAATAGAATTTCCTGCAGAATCTGAAGCATGCTCCATTGCCAATGCATACGCCAACAACCAACACATAACAAAAAATAAAAATAAAAAAATAAATAAAAACTTACTAAGCTTGAAATGTAAAATGCAAATGGATTTATTAATATTCTGAAGTAAAAAAAAAAAAAACTATTTAAAATTAAAAAACATGACTTGGTGGAATTTTTCCAGCAGCTGAACACACGGTCTGTGTACACAAGGCATTCCCTCGTGGTGCTCCTGGACAACACCCGACAAAGCTGATGGAAACGAGAAGTCTCTCGACAGAGTTGACAGTTTCTAGTCCTCTAATTGAGTGAGAATTATTCCACTTCTTGAAAGGGAGTTGCAGAACGATCAACCCCATAGATATTTTTTCTGGCTTCACTTACTATTAAGAAGAAGAGGAAGACAGATGGCAGGAAGCTTTGTAATGCTGTGAAGCATGTACACTCATTCAATAGATTTTTAATCTCAGGAAGCTAATAAAGCTAATACAAGAATCAGCTCAAATGTTAGGTTATTATACTAAGTATAATAATTACTCCAGGTAAGTGTTACCTATAATTATTTAGGCTTTTTCAGGTGTCCCATCCATTGACACTCTTAAAATACAAGCATCATTTTTATGTGTTTGAATAAAAAATTGAAATAAATATTATAGTATTGAAAAATCAGTTTGACAGTTCTTTCACATTTGTTTTATAAGCACTGTATCAAATCGATATATTGAAATCTTTCCCCAAAATATTTAGGTACAGCTTGCCTGTGTGGTTTGTCCTATATTGCACCACCCACCGCTCTTTGTGGGAAACACTAAAGCCATCTTCACCTCTGCTGCTGTGTTGTAGTAACAGCATCCAACGCAAGGAAAAAAATACATGTAATGTGAACTTGCCAGTCAACCACTCCCACGATACCTCCTTCATCCTTCACTCTCTGTTTCAGTTTGTTCAGGCATGTTACATATACAAGTTTGTTCAGCCTAATACCCAGTTACTTCTCTTGAGAAAGACTGCATCCTGTCGGACATTCAAGTACAGGTTTTATCCTTTTTAAACATTTAATATCTACTGCTGTTCAAAAATCAACCCAAAACAACAAACGAAACAATACTTTGTTTTAGTGTTTTTTGGGGGATTTCAAGGTAAAATATACTATTTTGAGGAAAGATACCTGAATTGCTAAGGCGATCACCTTGTTGAATTTGGACTTTACTAATCATGCTGAGTGCATTAGTATGTCCATTTCCATATTGAAATCATCAGATCTGATACATTTGATAATCAAGCGTAGAATTCGAGAGAACTGTTAACCATTGATGGCATTTATGACTGCAAGAGTTGTGAGTTACAGTCAGTGTATCAGACATAAAGCAGGATTCTGATTTAAAAACACAGTCACTCTTTTCTTATTTGGACCTGCAGACTATAATTGTGCCACTGGATGCTGAGATTAGAGGACACAGCCTATATACATATATATGCCATTAATTGTTAACAGTTCTCATGATTTCTAAGACGACAACATTAATATGTCCTCTGTAACATGTCATCTACTGATTTACACACTATTAAAACCAGTGTCAAGGTAAGAGAGAGAGGACTGATGTAGGATAACCAGTTGGCCACCAGCAGACTGAACTCAGTCAAGTACGAACAGAGGGCACCACCTCCCTCCCCCACAACTGGCAGTGGTCAGACAGCCCTATCAAACAGGGTCGAATACAGTTGCCCGGCTCAGATAGGAAATGGAAAGATTCAACTGAAAATATATTAGTTCATATTAAAACTTCAGCCTGTTTTGTGAAGTTTATCATATTGCAGAGCTAAAAAAGTAAAAAACACCATCAAAAAACACCACCACCAAAAAACTCAAACAAGACCTGTAAGCTGCAAAGAAAAAACACTAAACAGACACTCATGTACACCACAGTGACACCACAGTGAAGCTTGCATTACTGAATAATACATGCTAGTTGATTTCTACCATTTTCAAATCTGTAGGGAGAAAACATTCAATAAATATAAAGAGACAGTTCAGTGATAGCAGATGCATGAATTTATAAAATAGAAGTCCTTATAACCTTTTTTTAAGCATATTTTCTCTGAAAGTCTCATAGTTTTTCATAAAGCAAACAGATTTGAAATTTTCCACAACAACTAGACTGAAATAGATACCTATAACTCTTATGTGTGCTATAGAAGGTGTAACAGAATTAAATAAATTAATATTAATCAAAGGGCATTATTCCCAGCCACACAGGCTACAATGACTGTAGTTTTTAAGACTTTTGCATTTATATGAACTAGGACTTAAGTATTAAGTTCAAGCTCTTTTCCAGTAAAATTGTGTAAATCAGTGATGTCTACACTACAGGGCACCTACACTATAAAGCAAAGGCTTTAATTGATCCTGACTTAGGAGCTCAAGTATACAATACTTAAATTATGTCCTTGCCTATCCCTTGGCTTTGGTTTCATGTACAATTCTTTCTAAAGGTTTAAAGACAACATTTTTACCATTGCTAGCAAATGATACAGTACCATTTACCAACTACAGTTCAGATCTCCGTCTTTAAAACCATACAAATAGGACTTAAACCTTCAAACAGTTCATTGAGACTTGTATTTGATTTGTACTTTATTTTCCTTCAAGACTAGAACTATTGTGCCTTAAGCACTGGCATGGCATGATGTTTGCTATGACTTTCTCTTCAGTCAGAGTGGAATTGGTTTGGAATTAGATACAGGATGAATTGTTTGGCATGTTTAAAAGTGGCCTTTTGTACTGTAGGACAATTTCATCATAAACTCTCAGAACACAACAGAGTACCTTTGGAACAAGCCCAGTGCAGCAACACAAAAATGCAGTTATAGTTTGTTTGCTGCCAGTCAAAGGAAACCATGCAATTCAGCCCTTTCTAAATTCCTGCCAGTTTGCATGCTATTGTGAAAAGACAACCATATTAAATTTAACATTTCTGAGAATGTCAATTCAATGGCACAATGGTCACGGCATTGAGAGATCCAAACAGAAGCTCCCTGTATTGAGTTCAATCTGAACAGTGGGCATTTGATGGTGGTGCTACATATGCTGACAATTACACATCAACTTCATTTCAGTACATAGAGAGCAATGCAGTAAAAGCACTTTTCAACAAGTAGAGAGGCAAACATTCAGATATGGGTCATTAACAATTCATGACACAAGGTGATAATTTCTACAAGATGGAAAGTCATTTTATGCCAAAAAAGTTGGATGGTTACAAACAAAAATAAAAATTAAGATGAAATCTTCTATTGTGAAAGTTATAAGCTTCTTTTAATACACACTTTGGTTTCACCTCCTCCATCAATCTGCCATTTGTGTCAAAAGCACTGGGGAGTTTGCACATGTTGCCTTTCAGTTTATGAAATGTTCAAACTCATTCACAACACCATTGAGTGAAAAATTATGTCTTCCTGTGAATTTCCACAGATAATACCTTATGTATACATGAAAAGATCTTACATGAACATTTAGTGGCTCATTAATAACTCATGTAAATAAGTTTCTCAAGTAAATACTGTAAGACACCCATCATCCAATTAAATTAAATATAAATAGTTAGAAACATGGATGCTCCTAAAAATATTAATTTATGAATCATCTTAAAGATTATCAACTGAAAAAAAGCTGAGGAGACAGCAATGGAAGAATTTATAGAAACGAGTATATCAATATTACTCAGATAGGCAATATTTATACTGAGAAAAGATGGCATATGCTATCTTTTCTTTAAATGTCTCAGCAAATGTGGTGCATAAGCTGGAATATAAGGAAAAAGTTTTCTTTAACGAGTTGCCAAGAACATGCATGATAGCGGTATGATAGGCAAAAAACAGTGAGAAAGGAACAGCAGGAGCTCAGGGATGACCTACATTATTGTGACGCATGCCATTTTGGTATACTGAGACTCCTCTGTGTCATGTAAATAACACCATGTCTGTAAAATTGCAAAAGGGAAGAACATATCATAAAGTCATTAAACTGATCCAGTAGATTTGACAGCAACAGTGTATATGAATTTACCATATTCTGCCTAAAATATTTATTTTGAAGCTATGAAAAAAAGCCTTATATATTCCAAGTTTACCCTTGCTTTTTCAACATTGAAAGCTGCACTTGAATTGGAAGGAGCGGAAGATGTCTTCATGTTTAGAAAGCAGCTACTTTGAAATCCATTTGCTTGTTACATTTAAGTTATCCTGATGCGTTTGTCTTAGAATGGATACAGCGCCATTAAGGTTTAAAGAACTTGCTTGTCTTAGGTAAAAGTATCAAGCTAGCTCGACTGTGTGTAATTTATCTGGACCCGTGATAAAGACGATATAATGGCAAATCCTATCTGCAGAGTGGTTTTATTACACAAGAGCACAATTCCAGACCCATCACCATTCCTCTTTATACTCCGGTGTTCAGAAACATTTGTTTTGCTCCATATGAACATGCCTACAGAAATCGAAATGCTATTCAGTTTTGAAGTCTTAATTTTCGGGAACTGGAGTTTCACACTATACATATATTCAATTTAATTATTAATCAGCATATTACAAGTGAGCTGGAAATCACAATTTTCAACATTAAAAATTAACACCAAGGAAGACGAGAAACCAGAAAATCACCTTCTGATAGTAGGAAAAGGCATATAGAGACAATTTGACTGGCAAACTATTTTTTTTTATTATTGTTATTGTTATTTTAATGTATTCAAATCCTCCCCATTTCTGGAGCCAATCACTATTATTAGTCTCTAACCACAAAACTAAGGCTATGCCATTTTTCGTCCACTCCATTCATTTTAAAGTAATGTCTTATTTGCTTTTGGCAGCATTTTTCTCCATAACGAAATTTGCATCTTTGCAAAGATACATCTTATAGCTTCAAATATTTCATCATGAAATCCAGAGAATACTTAATGAAACTTTTTTTTTGTTTTTTTGTTTTACAAATATGTTCAACTTCATTCTTCAAATCTTGTGAGCAGAATGTATTATTGCCCAAATAAATTAACTGTAAACATAAAAGAAGTCACTACCAAACACACAGATTTTTATATTTAAGTAACAGTGTTTTATGCAGAGGCACCGCAACTGCGGCAGCATCACACACACAAACACACACTAACAGTGATCATACATTTTGCTATGCCTCAATGCCACCCCTCTCGACACATCAATGCCACCCCTTGAGCCTTCAATGCCACCCCCTCTCAACACCTCAATGCCACCACTTCACCACTCCCCCCCCCCCCCCCCCCCCAAGACATTCTGGCCCCCTCACATTAAGACATGTGACAGTTTTAGGTTACCAACCACAGAAACGCACAACACATACTCTGAACTTTTCAAGGCTGCATGGGACCCTTTTATGAGTAGCCATAATGAAAATCTAAAATAAAGCTTTGGAAAAATAAAAACATACATAGTTAATGTGTTTATTACTGTTAAAAGGTCAAATGCAAGGTGATTATTTCTGCCTGTGTTCAGGATGGCTCCTCCCTGGTGCTAGTGACTGAAGAAGCTTGTCTGCATAAGTACTGACCTCCTGAAATGCTGCCTGAACTCCAGTCACATCAGCCAACACTAAACAGATGTCCAGCCCACGCCTCCACCAGTATTAGAAGAAAACCTATAAAATGTGTATAAAATCATCCTCTGGTATGCTATTGTTTAGACTACAGATTTCAGGTTTAAATCCAAGATTAAGCTCCTCTGACTGTTTGCTTTATATTAGCTGCAGGACATCATCATATCCTCTCTTATCTGCTGGAAATATTTGATAAGCTGGGATACAGCCAAAATCAGGACACGTCTATTTACTCTACTTAGAACATGTAGAGACCCATGAGGAGAAATAGTCTCTAGAAACATGTAAATATGACTTTCCATCCCATTTCATGTTCCGTTTTGGAGACAGGGAAAATATCCAGATTTGGAATCACATGCATATTACATGTTTAGGCTTCTCATCAAGGAGACAAAACTGAATCGCAAGGAAAACTGATGCAAATGATGCTAATGCCACTCTGTATGGCAATTAAACTATATAGCAACCATTTTGCAAACATGGTTTATATTTTTGTTTACAGAATGGCACAGTGCCATTTCCTTTGATGTTCTTCTCCTTCAGGACTAAAAAAAGTAATCTTTCAGGCAGGTGTAGTGGGAAAACAAACAATTCTAGAATACAAGACCCTAAATAAGATATGAAATAAATATAAATATTAAATTCAGGCATGTTCAATTCCAATAGCAACTTAAAATCGCAACAATCTTTTGTGAGTTTCGTAAAAACAAACATTAACAGAAAAAAATGCCAATTAAGTAGATGTATTTTGTTTTATTTGCCCATGGGCAGTTAATGAAATCTGAAAATCTGACTACAGATCTACTTCCCAAATAAGATCCACTTAGAAATGGTTACAGGACATTACCATGAGACAACACTTATCAAGTGCAGTGCAGTCTGTGGTGTAAAGCGATGGCATTGTAATGGTTGGCGCAGTGATGGGCGTGTGCTAAGGGCTGGTAATCGAATGGGTCCATACACTATCCATACCATTGCTTTTCATAAAAACACTGCCAAACAAAGTGACACTGCTTTTACAATCATGACTTTGACAATATACCTTTTAATGGTACAATAGTATATTTGCAAGATTGTAAACCATGGTGTTTCAGAAACCTAAGAGGCCTTATTATACTAACATATCATGCCTTTAGGCCTGTACCTCTCTGGTTGAATACACTGACTGTATCTGGCTGTTGAAAGTGAATTTTCCCCAGCGCTGTTACAGTATATTGATATTTCTTGATCGTATTTCAAAAGTGAATTGGAAGTGGATAAGTGAACTGTGTAGATCCTGTAAAGCTTTTCCCAAGATTTTCCAGAAGTAATTTCAACAAGCATTAATGTGAGTTTTTTTTAATTCTTATTTTTACATCACAATTCCATGGAGATTCATTCCACTCAAGGTTTAAGGAGTGAAATTACATTAATTACCAATGCATGGCAGGATTAATTAGTTCCACTAATGATAGTGAAAAGTTGGAGTGATGACAAAGACTAGTACTCCCAGAATATTAAAACCACTGTTTTACCACGTAACTAATTTTAATATTTTAGATAAAAAGTAACGGGATGAATACAGATAGAACATACTGTAATTCAGCCTGGCAGCACGGATGCTATAAATAATCTAATTGCCTCTTTACAAATGGATTATTGTATCAATTCAAATGAGTTACAGTAGAAAAACTTAAGGTAAGCTAGTAATTCACTACCGTTCTGATAGTTTTATACTTTGATCGGAAAAAAGCCTGCACTAACTTCAGACTTATATTTAATAATATATTAACAAGCTGTAAAACTTTCATAGTGTGATCCTTCCTCATACTAACTCTTCCACTATCCTTCCATAATGCAAAATGGTGCACAGGACCTACAAGTAACCCTGCTCAGATGTTTCTGCTGTGCTTTCTGTTGTGCCAAACTAAATTATTGTAAAATGTACTAAATTCATACAACTAACCCTCCTATAAACAAGAACTTTAACTTCCAGTTTAACATAATGTGTAGGTCCTTTTGACTCCAGATTCTCATAGAACAGCTTGGTTTACATTAACAGATTTGACAATCAGCTCTCCTTGGTTCCACAATCTACTGATACAACACTTATTACCTTCATTTCAGTGACCTTTTCATAATAATTTTAATACAAATTTGAAATTAAATCACCCTGTTACTGCAGAGGTTCTAACTTGGAATGTTAACAGCCATTTTATTAATTTTACTTTGATTGTATCAGTCCAAGCTTTCTTGGCCATGGAATATATTAAGGTATTCACTGTGTCACTATTCACAGGTGGTCCTGTGGGTAATGGAATAATTATGGGTTTTGACACTAAGAATCTCCTTGTAAGTTTAACTAAAACTATTTATAGCCATCAAACATCCTTAATAGACCTGTCAGCTGCCGATGTCTTCATGCAAAGATGAAAAGTCATAGGCTTCTTTCTCAGGATTATTGAGCAGGATTGAAAGAAGAAACACAAAATGCTGCATAGACATTTTTTGGAGAGATGTCTGAAAACACTGATAGTAGGTTTGTTTCATGCCAGCATGCGGCAATCGGGAGAACCCATGGATAAAAATGCCAAATATCATCTCAAGGAAACCCGTAGTACATTATACTAAACAGTGTTACCTCTTTGCCATCCTTTATGTTGTGAACATTTTTACATTTGCAGATGGAAGGTATCAGAATGCATTCATTAAATGTGGTAAATGGCGCGGTAAACATGAGTCAGATTAAACTTGTTTGAAATACACTCCTGTCAAAGTGGAAAGTTTATTTTGTCAATCGATAGTTCCAATTTGATTACAACAAGCAGGAGAGGGTAAAAGATGTCAACTACGAATTGAAAAGAAGATTGTCCCAGACGCCCTCAAGTACCAAATTGCAGGTGGATTTCTAAATTTCATTGTGCAAAGCCAAAACAAACTATTTAATAGGACTTTTGCCTTTTCCTCGTTATTGTCTGCCTTTTTATTTTTTTGGGGAATCCAATTAATGTTGTGTGCTGTAAAGGCAGGCTGACAGAAGGAGCCTTTTGTGAGCCTTGCTTATCAACATACAGGGCTCCACTTCCCACGAGAACTGCTTCATCTTAATCTCAGGGCTTTCATGCCTTCTGGGAATGCTTAGTGCTTTAGAGATAGCAAGGATTTTCAATAAAGCAGCCATACATAAATCTTCTGTAAAACATTATCTGGAGTTGAAAGCTCTGCTCTGACTTTGTTTGTTTATCTGGCTGGGCTTCCATTTTGCAATGGTAAGGGTATGTGTTCATATGGGCAGGGGGAGGGGCGAGGGGCAAGGGGGTGGTGGTGAATTTTGATTAGCGGTATCATTAAATTATGAAAATTCTGGGTGTATTAAAAGTCAGTGGATGTCCTTTGATGTGACTTTTATGGAGTGTCTGCTTATTTTCAAAGAGGACTTCACTTCCTGTGTCTCCCGTCTCTGCAAGGGAGAGGGGATGCTTTGTTGAATCCTGCATTTTTTCAAGACAATGGATCTCGGATTCATATCTCTTAAAAATAGGAACCTGTAACAGCAGGGGACCATTAATAATACAAGTGTTTAATACACTATTTAGATATTCCTATTATGAAGTTCTTAACCTCTGACAACATGTTGAGCTCATTAGTTATTTTTTTTTTTTTCCCCCAATATAAAATTAAAATGCATAAACAGTCATACTCTACTCATCTCAGTAAGTGACTCCTCCCCCCTCTCTCCCTGTCTAAAGGATGTCAATTGTACATCAGGATTTGCTTAAAGGGATTCTTTAGTATCCATATCTATCATTTATAAACGGCTTCACAATGGACAAAAATAAATAAATAAAATCCGGACACCAAGGAGCTTTCACCGTGGAAAATGTATTACCAGCTAACACATTACACATTTCTAAAGGTCATCGTTTGATCATCTTTTCTTGTTTCCCCCTCTTTCAAAAGGCAACCATTAAAAAAATAACCTAAATTACATAAAACGTCAAGACACTGTACATGCAGTGTGGGTATATTTAGATGAACAGTAATTGAACTTCTTGAACACAGTTAATGCATCACAGAGTGGATGGCTCATCGATTCAACTGAAACTGGGGGGGCAGGCGGTTCTAGACCTAGGTGGACACAAGAAAAGATGTCGAAGTTGGGACTGATCTGAATAATGGCAGCACTCGCATCAAGGCTATGAGGTTACCATGCAGAAATGCATGCCTGAAAACACAAGATATTTTGAACTGTGCTAAACAATGAACAGGCTGCTGAGGTCTGCTGCTGCACACGCTGGTCTGTGAGACATATGGTAAGGCTACTACACGCGTCATTACAGGGATGTGTGGCCTTGCTCCTGCAGAGTCACAGTGTGTTTCGGCTTTCATTCCAGCTGAGCTCTGACTCACTTAACTGGACTGATTATTTGCTTCATTACTATGAGAACATATTTCCCAGGTCTCTGCTCTTTGATGACTGAAAGCTGCCTATGGCTGTGTAGGACTAGGGCTGTAGATATTCTTGGCACCTGGTGATCCCAGAGTACATTACTTGAAGGTTTAACGTCAACATAAGAATATATACGGTTGTTTTCTGTTGCCACTTTGCTGCAGACTTTTCCCTATATTTGTAGTGGAATTTGGAAATCCTCCCACATTCTCCCATGAACATGACGTTCATGCACTATTGATTTGATGTGCCAGAAGAGAAATTTCAGAAGGAGAATATAAAATTAAGGGAAAGAGCAAAACTCAGGAGTCAGGAACTTTGGCTACTTAAAACAAAACAAATACAAATTGAAACCTATCCCAATTAATGAAATATATTTATGATCCTGTTAAGCACTAATTGTTCTAGAACCTCAATAGCATGGAAAGGACAGTGTAAAATCAAAATATTAAAATAATCAATTTTGAATGTTTGTGTTGTAAGCAGTATGACCAATTATTTCTTAATTCTGTTTACCAGCAAATAAACTGCACTTTACTTATTTATTTTTATCTGCTGAATTTATCTGCAGCACAATTAATCTGTTTTTTGGTGGTTTGTTTTTTAAATTTTAAAAAGACAAGGCCTGCAACACAGAATTATTATGCTTTTGAGCAAAGGGTAAATGGTTTATATAATGAGGGCAGCCTACTTTCAACTTATTTCTGCTGTCCCTCCCTACCTTTAAAAGCTATAAAAATAAAATATTAAAAAGTTAGATTATTGTTTTATTCTCTAAAATATAGACCTATAGAGAATTAAATTGCATGATTTATACTGTGATATACGGTTTATTGCGGTAATTTTGCTTACAGTTATCATACCGTGGAAATTGCATATCGTACCATCACTAGAACATCTATACCATAATTGACTTTTAAATAATTACTGTTGCACATCCAGACCATCCTCTTTTCACTTCAGGGTATTTTATTAAAAAAAAAGACAAAAATGAAACCAAATGACATAAAAGTGTAGCGATCTCAAGCCTCGGTAGGAGGCCTGGGCCTTTAACAGGATTAACAAATCCAAACTCCGTCTAATACTAAACCAAACTAATTCAAATTTGCAGCAAAATATTTCAATATTTCAACACATGTATGAAGTTGGTCCGCTCATTCACTCAGTACAGTCCAGATGTTGTTTTACAGAGAGAAGGGATGGTGTAATTGTTACAGATAGGGCTGTAATACTGTCGGAGCGCACCAGATCAGAGCGCCGCTCCAACAGGCACTTTAAAATCTGTTAAGGCGAAACTCCGCCTCTGACACAAGGGTGTAGTGGAGCCGGGCAGAGTTGTGCCACTCTTTCAACCCCATGCTTCTCAATTCTAAATATGTAAAATTATTTATAAATATATTTAAAACATTTCCTTGTGCGGTGTATTTGTAGGAAATAATATGATGAGAAAAAGTAATAAAGCCCTCTTATTAATGTACCAATTAATATAAAAACAGTGCATGCAGCACCCGCTCCTTTTCATTCTACAACTACCCCACTGGAGGCAACTACATATTTTGGTATAACTATAATTCAACAAAAGAAAAGCCAGTTGTTGTGGTGGAGAATGAACCAGTGTCGACTACCTGTCCTTGCAAGATAGGCTGAAGTGTATTTTTCTGTACCACCCTACAAAGTGAATGTATTTTCAGTGTTGGTGGCATCTATGGCGGAGTTCACTTGTGTGTTTAACCTCACTCACAAATTAGCTCTACAGCTAATTTGAAAACTAGACCGATTTAATGCTTTAAAATCTGCATTCGACGGCTGCAGATTTCTGTCAGGTCCATCACATCTCTAATACATATGCACATACAATCCACAGACACAATTTTTTATATTATTCTGCTTCAATGCACTATTCACATGACTTGCCAGAAAATCAAGTGTACATTTTTCTTTTTTTTTTTTTTTTTTTTAATTGCTTGCTTGCAATTCTTCTCTTCCCAAATGAAAAACGACTGGTCTGCATTTACATTACTCTGTGTTTGTTTTAAAGAGCTCACTGCAATTATTCAGGTACAAAAAGTGCACCTGCAATATGTAAGTTTTAAAATCAGAAAATGAAAAGCTTTCATCCGAGAAATTGCGACTAGAAATGATGATTTCAAAAATTTAGAAGGTGATGGCTAGGAAGAGACCCTTTCCGTGTCCCTGAATGAATAATATCTATTAGACCCGAGTTGTTGAACCAGCGAACATTATGAAAACAGTGACTCATAATAACATACTGATGAAAGATTGAAAGATCAGTACACTACCAAAAATATATAGAGAAATCAAAGGTACACTCTCTACAAGGTTATATAGTGTTCTTTTTTTTTATTATTCAGTCAAGGGCAATAAAACAACATTAAGATGTACTGCTCTTTTCCCAATTAGCATGTTTTATATTTACTACTAGATTGCTTTAAAGGTCAGGGACTTTAATGTTTCAAACTTGGCAGATGGATGTAAACATTGCAAAAACAAAACTTTATAATTTAAGTGAAGAGGTTTTGGAAGAAAAAAACAACTGATTCCTATCTTGATTACATGACAAGTATTTAATGAAATGTCTTCATGAAACCATGCATGAAATCATACTTTTATCAAATGAATTGTCTTTAGAGAATTAGAAGAATGGTAATGATCATATTAGCACAACCTATTTTACCTCATTTATTCACTTCAACTAATGTAATTAATGCAAATTACAGGGATAACTGTTGTGGGGATTCACATTCAGTTTTCAGTTACTCAAACAGATGAAAGCTTAAAGGGGCTTCAACTTAAGGTTCATTAGATTTCACTCCTTCTTTTGTAGAACTGGAACTATTTTATTAACATGGTTCATAATTCAAGTGTATTTGTCTCTCTAACCATAAATTGGATTCCAACAAATTCTTAAAAACACACACTAGTGAGAAACTGCTTTAGCTCTTCAGGAGCTGTAAACCTTAATTGGAGGAAACATACCAGTGTACACCTCCATCTGAAATGATACCATTAGAGTACCAGGTCGTACCAGGCTCACCTAATTTCACAGTGCTCACAGAGTTGTTTGAAATGAGGAATGGAAAAGCCAAAACCACAAGGCAGATGCCAAAATCTCATTCAAATAATTAAAGCATGTTAGCATACTGAAGCCAAAAGATGGCACTCAATGCAATGCACAATATTGGATCATTTTTAGTTAATGCATTTAATACAAAGTTTAAATAGCTTTTACATCAAAGTGCTGCTAGTAATGTTTTTTGGCATTCGAGAACCATAAAATATGCCATTCATTATTCAGCAAATAAATACTAAATTGTACGGGTCAATTGTAAGAAAATATGTATATATATTGGGCCACACTTTAATGCATCCTTCTATCAGCTGATCTTTATTCATAACAGCGTTACCCAGCACGCCAAGTAAGTTCTCATTATTTGTGAAGGGTGTGCTAATGCTACCCTATGACTGTATGTTGATAAGTGCAGTGATTGTAGTCACAAACAAAGATTAAATCTACTATTTTTCAAGTGCAGACGAAAACTTTTGCATCATTTTCAGCATGCAGACATTCACACTGTGCCGTAATAAACGTAAGGGCTTTACTGCCACAATCCCATTTCACTGCATATATATTGTATGTGATATGTTACACTCGATTTATGGTGTAAATTACTTCCTACACTGTGTAAACTCCTGTAAGCTACTGCACCATTTAAACTTGCTGAACTTTGTTGTATGTTACACTTCAATTCCCTGTACTTATAGCACATTGTATCGTCATACACCTTGAAAACAATATATAATTAAGTCATCTAAAAAAAGATTAATAAAGCATATTTTCTGGAGTTTAACGAAAGCATATTACCCATACCTTCAATGACTAAGAAAACTGCATTTCATTCAGTTAACATATGCAATCTGTCTAGTTCAGAATCACATAATAAATCCTATTTAATTTACATTTTTTGACATGATTTAATTGCATGCATATATACACTCACCTAAAGGATTATTAGGAACACCATACTAATACTGTGTTTGACCCCCTTTCGCCTTCAGAACTGCCTTAATTCTATGTGGCATTGATTCAACAAGGTGCTGAAAGCATTCTTTAGAAATGTTGGCCCATATTGATAGGATAGCATCTTGCAGTTGATGGAGATTTGTGGGATGCACATCCAGGGCACGAAGCTCCCGTTCCACCACATCCCAAAGATGCTCTATTGGGTTGAGATCTGGTAACTGTGGGGGCCAGTTTAGTACAGTGAACTCATTGTCATGTTCAAGAAACCAATTTGAAATGATTCGACCTTTGTGACATGGTGCATTATCCTGCTGGAAGTAGCCATCAGAGGATGGGTACATGGTGGTCATAAAGGGATGGACATGGTCAGAAACAATGCTCAGGTAGGCCGTGGCATTTAAACGATGCCCAATTGGCACTAAGGGGCCTAAAGTGTGCCAAGAAAACATCCCCCACACCATTACACCACCACCACCAGCCTGCACAGTGGTAACAAGGCATGATGGATCCATGTTCTCATTCTGTTTACGCCAAATTCTGACTCTACCATCTGAATGTCTCAACAGAAATCGAGACTCATCAGACCAGGCAACATTTTTCCAGTCTTCAACTGTCCAATTTTGGTGAGCTTGTGCAAATTGTAGCCTCTTTTTCCTATTTGTAGTGGAGATGAGTGGTACCCGGTGGGGTCTTCTGCTGTTGTAGCCCATCCGCCTCAAGGTTGTACGTGTTGTGGCTTCACAAATGCTTTGCTGCATACCTCGGTTGTAACGAGTGGTTATTTCAGTCAAAGTTGCTCTTCTATCAGCTTGAATCAGTCGGCCCATTCTCCTCTGACCTCTAGCATCAACAAGGCATTTTCGCCCACAGGACTGCCGCATACTGGATGTTTTTCCCTTTTCACACCATTCTTTGTAAACCCTAGAAATGGTTGTGCGTGAAAATCCCAGTAACTGAGCAGATTGTGAAATACTCAGACCGGCCCTTCTGGCACCAACAACCATGCCACGCTCAAAATTGCTTAAATCACCTTTCTTTCCCATTCAGACATTCAGTTTGGAGTTCAGGAGATTGTCTTGACCAGGACCACACCCCTAAATGCATTGAAGCAACTGCCATGTGATTGGTTGGTTAGATAATTGCATTAATGAGAAATTGAACAGGTGTTCCTAATAATTCTTTAGGTGAGTGTATATATGTACATGAAGGCATTACTTCTACTACTATCCAATGCCCACTTTCCTCTTTTTGGGCTTTGTAATTTGTAATACATTTTCAACTGGATCCCCGAATTATAGTTTCATGAAGTGGATGGGATGTGGTTTATTCTAGTACTTTGAATAGTTGTAGGGTAATGATATTGGACATTGTTCACAGTTTATTTTGTTTCATTGGAGTGAAGGATAAACTCATTAAATATCAAAAGGTCCCTCAGGGTCTTGCCCTTGGACCCCAATGGAGGCCTCAGCAGCACCCAGACCCTGACCTATATGTGAGCGCCATCGGCACTCCATTTCTCCATTTCAGATATTTTTTGGCTCTTGTTTCTGAACATGTTTTCCTGTGCTGCAGTTTGTTGATATGAGCAAGCTGGAAAGGTTTACATTGTTTTAAGTTTTAATATTTTATTTGTTACCATATTGCAGATTTGTGGAGTTAAGAGTCTGTGCATTAAAGTGCTAGCAATGAACTGGGAGTATTATTCCATTCTTGAAGAAATTAGAACAATATAAATTGTTTAATCAGAACTGATTTTACATATTATACATACATATTTTGAATGTAAATTGATCTAATGTTTTTTTGACAAGTTAATACTTGCTGTTTGGATAGAGAACATGAACCGAGCAAGACAATCAAATGAATACTGGAGATTTCATATTACAGAATATCATCTAGTTAAGGTGCCGTTAATACATGACAACAAAATGAAATCGATTAAATCGAGTAATTGAAAAAAAACAAAAAACATTTCAAATCAATTATTAAATAAATCGCACAGCATACCACTAGTACACATCTGATTTGAATAGTAATGAACTAAAAGATAAGGTAAAGTACACATGAACATGAAGGCAATGCTGTAATATTTTGTACATACTATGTTTCTTTACCAACAGGTTACCTGCATTCTTTATTAATCTCTTCAGATAATATTGATTATAGTAATTTGAGTGGTAGATGGATATATGCATAGTAATGAATCAATACATTCAGACAAGAATTAATGGTGTGAACATAAATGTTGTACAGATATCACAAACAACATGTCAGTAAGTTAATATTTCTTCCTAATCTGCATCACAATAAACTAGGTAATTTATATAGATTCTGAGTACAAATAATATACGATTAAGAACATTTACTTTGTTCCACTTTCACCACATTTAAAGGGATTTTGTAACACCAGGATTAAGAAGATCATAGCTGTAATTATTTTGAGAGTTGTAATTTTAATTAGTAATGCTAAGCATTAAATAATGCTTACTGGAACAGTGTCTCTACTGGCCACAAACAGATGAAAAAACATTAATCACTTGCAGATGTTTTGCTGAAGAATAACCCACCCCAAAACAGGGATAGCTCTATGTGTATGTGTAGATTATCTATATGTACATCTTTAATCTATGTCAATCTATATATGGTATTAATACGGTTTGTGTAATTTTAACCTAATAATACTAGATTAGATAACTTGCTGCCATAAAAAAAAGTAGTTTTTCCAAATGTACTCCATCTCATTTTCATTCTTCTTTCGCTTATTGAATGGTTTAAACCGATTAACATGAAAATAACTAAAAACGTCTAATTACGTAATTTTAATTGAGTTTAATGTTCCATCTAATAACTCTGAACTCAGCTGGAACAAAAACCAGAAGGCACAGGGGTAATCTGCTTTGTGTACCATATATATGCTATGATAAACATTTAGAGGTGTCAATATGAAGAACAAGCCTAGATTAAAGCATGCAGATCCGGTTTCTGATCAGGAAAGAGCTGAATGTATACACTGAGCACAGAATAATAATTATTTGCCTGGCCCCTTTTAAAATATTTATACATTCTTAGATTCAAGAAAAATAAATAAATAAATAAACCAAAACATCAATACTCAAACTCAAGGTCCTCTGCTATACCTATGCTGGCCTGCCTCCAATGGCTCACAGGGAAACACAGAACTGATTTTAAAATTCTGCTACCAGTATTTATAGTTGGCAAGGATCAAGGGATCATCTTGGACTCTGTTTACCCTAGGAGCCGACTCTCCTGAGCTCGTGTCCACGGGTTATGTATGCCAGGAACTGGGACACCTACTCTGGGAGATGCAGCTTTCAGACATCATGCCTCCAGATTTTCAATCAAAGAGTTCTGTCCCATTTATCAAACACTTGATAATATTTGGATGTTAACTTCAGGTCTGTTTTTTTTTTATAGACTCAAGATGAGCTATTGTCACGCTAATGCAGATTTTAGAAAATGTTTAACTCGCCTTTAAAACAAATAAAAGATATTACCAGTCTACACACTTCCATTGCAAACTGATGTTTTCAACTTAAAAAAAGCTTAATATAAATCAATCTTGCATTCAAAATATCTGAGTCCTTAATGTCCACAGAAGATCCATAGTACAATTGTGAATGGCATTTAGTAAACAGTGTCAATACATCTCCAAGTGCAACATACTGCCCATCCTGTCAATCTCAGGTTACACTGTGCCTGCTCTCCTATAATCCTCACAGCATGGTTCCTCCTATCACTTTATTAACGGAGCAGCAAGCCCCAGACACAGATTCAGCCCCTACTGCAACTGAGTACATTTCTCAGTACTTCAGGAATTCAGTTCATTTAATTTTAATGGCATTCAAAGAAAAAAAAAGTAATACACAATCTTTATTATTCTAATTATTATTCTTACTATTATCCTGATTATAATTATTGGTAGTAGTATATCTAGATGTATAGATTCACACACATATGCACTTTCTAAATACTACAAGACTTGTACTTTTAGCTGAAGATGCATGATGAATCTCCTTGAATTATTTATGCAAATCTACATGATAATGCATCCCCTCTTTGGTTTGCACATCAAGCAGGCAAACTATGAACAAGAACTAGAACGACAATGCATAACATTGGGGTATATTGCCCTTCAAGGTTAAATAGACTTGGCATAGCAGAGGTCAGAGCAGGTGATGCTGATAAGCTGGTGTTGCTAATGCACAACACTATTCATTGGGTTGAGGTGACCTTGCAAAGTCTTAAGTGCTTCATTGCCATATTTAAATGAGTGCAAAGGCTATGAAGCATATTTCATGCGTTTGATTCTTTTTTTACCAGTGAGGTAAATGTCTAACAGCTCCAGAGAAGTCTGTTCCGTTGGATAAGCACCTGACAGGAACAGCAATCACAGTCACCTTATCCAGTAGCTCTGTTATTGAGATACTCTAGTCAATGGGCAAGAACATTACATTCCCATTTGCCGAGGAAAAAAAAAAAGAGGTGCCCCCTCATCAAACATGGCTAAAACACCATTATTTTACTCAGGCATAAAATGACCTCAATGTCTTATTCTTGCAACTAAGAAGAGGAAATCAAAGTCATATAATAAAGTGCACAACAGTGGAAGCAATAGCTTTTCTCAGCTCATCCAAGAACAAATCAAGAAAAGACTATTATTCTTTTGCAGGTTATAGTAGGGCACCTATGAACTCTGGGGATGTATGAACTGCATATGCAGCGTGGGGAGAAGATTTATTATTAGTTGCGCTAACATTAACACAGCGGTTAAAAATATACATGGCTGCTGGAGCTGTGAACAGCAGAAGCAGGCTGTGCTGACAGAGAACAAAGGGAATGCATCTCACTGGGTGACATCCCATTGTTCAGCAAAGAAAGGTGCAAAGAAAGCCACGATTTCCATTTGCAAACCCTTGTGAAGAAGCACCTCACTGCAGGCAAAATTGAGAGGGAGGAAAACGACTTCAAATGGATCATGTCCTGCCGATCCAGCAGAGAAAACAAAGAAACCAACAAAGGGCAGCATTTCCTCCCCACTGTCTGCACAGTCAAGCTGTGGACCAGGGCTTTACAGTACAGAGGCTGCCTCACTCCAGCAGAGATTTTGCTTTAACTGGTTGCCTGCTTATTGCTCTTAAATGCTTTCTAAAAGGCATAATATCAACCTTTACATTTTACAGAGGTAAAAGGTATATTTGTGAAATACAAGTTATCTTTCGATTCGACTATACTACCCAAAGGGGGATGGGATTTTGTCGTTACCATGGAAACTAATGAACGCATTGTCCAAAGCTGCCTATAGGCCATTGTGCATTGTCACTTAATTTCAACGCAAAATGAATCAGCCTCTTTCTGCCGTTCATCTGCTGTCTATACTTTATATATATATATATATATATATATATATACACACATACACTCACCTAAAGGATTATTAGGAACACCTGTTCAATTTCTCATTAATGCAATTATCTAACCAACCAATCACATGGCAGTTGCTTCAATGCATTTAGGGGTGTGGTCCTGGTCAAGACAATCTCCTGAACTCCAAACTGAATGTCTGAATGGGAAAGAAAGGTGATTTAAGCAATTTTGAGCGTGGCATGGTTGTTGGTGCCAGACGGGCCGGTCTGAGTATTTCACAATCTGCTCAGTTACTGGGATTTTCACGCACAACCATTTCTAGGGTTTACAAAGAATGGTGTGAAAAGGGAAAAACATCCAGTATGCGGCAGTCCTGTGGGCGAAAATGCCTTGTTGATGCTAGAGGTCAGAGGAGAATGGGCCGACTGATTCAAGCTGATAGAAGAGCAACTTTGACTGAAATAACCACTCGTTACAACCGAGGTATGCAGCAAAGCATTTGTGAAGCCACAACACGTACAACCTTGAGGCGGATGGGCTACAACAGCAGAAGACCCCACCGGGTACCACTCATCTCCACTACAAATAGGAAAAAGAGGCTACAATTTGCACAAGCTCACCAAAATTGGACAGTTGAAGACTGGAAAAATGTTGCCTGGTCTGATGAGTCTCAATTTCTGTTGAGACATTCAGATGGTAGAGTCAGAATTTGGCGTAAACAGAATGAGAACATGAGAACACCATGTACCCATCCTCTGATGGCTACTTCCAGCAGGATAATGCACCATGTCACAAAGGTCGAATCATTTCAAATTGGTTTCTTGAACATGACAATGAGTTCACTGTACTAAACTGGCCCCCACAGTTACCAGATCTCAACCCAATAGAGCATCTTTGGGATGTGGTGGAACGGGAGCTTCGTGCCCTGGATGTGCATCCCACAAATCTCCATCAACTGCAAGATGCTATCCTATCAATATGGGCCAACATTTCTAAAGAATGCTTTCAGCACCTTATTGAATCAATGCCACATAGAATTAAGGCAGTTCTGAAGGCGAAAGGGGGTCAAACACAGTATTAGTATGGTGTTCCTAATAATCCTTTAGGTGAGTGTATATAATTCAGCATTATTTGAAACTTTAACGATCAAACTATTTAATATACAGTACTGTGCAAAAGTTTTAGGCAGCTGTGAAAAACTTTTGTAAAGTAAGAATGCTTTCAAAATTAGACATGTTAATAGATTATATTTATCAATTAACAAAATGCAAAGCGAGTGAACAGAAGACAAATCAAATCAATATTTGGTGTGACCACCCTTTGCCTTTACTGACATTTGTGCAGCTGCGAGATGGGCTTCGCTGCACACTTTCATTCAGTTCTACAGACTGGATGCGACAGGCCCGGCCTCTATTGGGAATTCGTTGCTGGCTTCAGTTGAGTCTCAGTAGCCTGTGTGGCACATGCTCCTGGCCTCTATTATTGTGTTGGTGGTTGAGAAGCATTTTTCTCCTTCTGTTGCCTCTGTTATACACTTGTACCTGTCTGTCAGCCTTTGTCTGCGCATCCAAGTAGGCTGTTGGCCTCCGTTGTGCCGTTATGAACCACTCCCCTCCAAATATTAAAACTTGTTCACAATGAGCAATGAAGCATAGCTTCTGCGCTTGTCTGATGGGTGATACATGGGTGCCTGTTGTCCCCTACCCCTCAATCAGCATGTATTATTTTTTGGTCCGAGTGGAGCTTGGCCTTTGGTAGGTGTGCAGGTATCTGTCAATCCCTGTGCCCCTCTTTTCAGTTAAACAGTGTATTTCAGTACAGCTTGGCCTGACAGTCATGATCCTGATGTTATTGACTGCTGCTATGCAGTCGCATTTCAGTCCCTTCCTCCCTTATGCGTTTGTTTTCCATTCCAGTGGAGTGTGACGTTTTAACCTGCTCCTGGCTTTATACTGTGGTGATGTGCAGGTCTCTGCTGTTTCCGGTCACCCTCTTTTTCAGTTTATTCGTATTCAGAAGAGCTTGGCCTGTGGTCCCTGCTACTGTTTCCTTGATTGTTGGTGGGCGGGCCCCTGTAGGTTCCCTGACCCCGTTTGTCTACTGCTATAAGTTACGGCCTTATCTCGCAACAGGCTGTAGCCTTGAAGCTGGCTTCCTTATCTGTCTGCTGCTGGCCTCCCTCGCAGTGGCTTGGGTAGACTGTAGCCCATCCCCCTTTGGGCAGTATTCTGTATATATGTATATAGTATATAGTATATAGTATATTGCAAATGCAACCACAGTTATCAGAGAAATAAATACTACTCAAAGAATGTAAGGTCGCACGTGAGCCCGTTGGCTCCAGGAAAAAGTGTACTAATTGTATTAGTTTAAGCAGGCAGAGGAGGGGTCTGCCCGAGTGACTTCGCACAGTGGCCTATAGGCAATTTTGTTATACAATTTGTTCACGAGTTCCCGTGGCAATGACAATGTCCCGTTCCCCTTTGGATAGTATTCTCTTTCTGAAATAACCGAAGTTGCATTTGCAACCTATCATTATTGTGTATGGTATTTCTGCATGGAGTTACTAAAATCTTTGCGATTCCAATATGTCAGATTAATTATAGTAGGCATTCATTAAGTATATTTCCATTTTCTCTTTGGTGATTCCTCAACATTTAATGTAGACTGACTACTTCTTGCACTATACACTCACCTAAAGGATTATTAGGAACACCTGTTCAATTTCTCATTAATGCAATTATCTAACCAACCAATCACATGGCAGTTGTTTCAATGCATTTAGGGGTGTGGTCCTGGTCAAGACAATCTCCTGAACTCCAAACTGAATGTCTGAATGGGAAAGAAAGGTGATTTAAGCAATTTTGAGCGTGGCATGGTTGTTGGTGCCTGACGGGCCGTTCTGAGTATTTCACAATCTGCTCAGTTACTGGGATTTTCACGCACAACCATTTCTAGGGTTTACAAAGAATGGTGTGAAAAGGGAAAAACATCCAGTATGCGGCAGTCCTGTGGGCGAAAATGCCTTGTTGATGCTAGAGGTCAGAGGAGAATGGGCCGACTGATTCAAGCTGATAGAAGAGCAACTTTGACTGAAATAACCACTCGTTACAACCGAGGTATGCAGCAAAGCATTTGTGAAGCCACAACACGTACAACCTTGAGGCGGATGGGCTACAACAGCAGAAGACCCCACCGGGTACCACTCATCTCCACTACAAATAGGAAAAAGAGGCTACAATTTGCACAAGCCCACCAAAATTGGACAGTTGAAGACTGGAAAAATGTTGCCTGGTCTGATGAGTCTCGATTTCTGTTGAGACATTCAGATGGTAGAGTCAGAATTTGGCGTAAACAGAATGAGAACATGGATCCATCATGCCTTGTTACCACTGTGCAGGCTGGTGGTGGTGGTGTAATGGTGTGGGGGATGTTTTCTTGGCACACTTTAGGCCCCTTAGTGCCAATTGTGCATCGTTTAAATGCCACGGCCTACCTGAGCATTGTTTCTGACCATGTCCATCCCTTTATGACCACCATGTACCCATCCTCTGATGGCTACTTCCAGCAGGATAATGCACCATGTCACAAAGGTCGAATCATTTCAAATTGGTTTCTTGAACATGACAATGAGTTCACTGTACTAAACTGGCCCCCACAGTCACCAGATCTCAACCCAATAGAGCATCTTTGGGATGTGGTGGAACGGGAGCTTCGTGCCCTGGATGTGCATCCCACAAATCTCCATCAACTGCAAGATGCTATCCTATCAATATGGGCCAACATTTCTAAAGAATGCTTTCAGCACCTTATTGAATCAATGCCACATAGAATTAAGGCAGTTCTGAAGGCGAAAGGGGGTCAAACACAGTATTAGTATGGTGTTCCTAATAATCCTTTAGGTGAGTGTACATTCTCAGTCTTTAAAGTTCAGCATTTTGTTAAAGCTGTCTATGGCACACAATTGCTCTATCAGTCTGATCATCCATTTAATGTGATAACCAACTATTAGTTTTATATATATCTTAATAAAACGGCAACAATCTAAAAATTACCTTAGCTTCGCATCACTTCAGTCAAACGAGGAGAGGGACGTGTCTTGGATATGCCGTTACATTAGTACAAGAGAAAGATGATTATTAATCTAAGCTTTGCATGTTCAGAATGTAATTCAATTTGCAGAGGTCTCAACTGTTCACAGCATAGCTTTCAGTTTATGAAAACAATGTTAAGCTGTCAGATTCTCTCTATGGGAAAGCAGTTTAAAAAGACAACTAAAGAGATACACCATAGTTTAAAGCCCAGTTGTATTATTTTGCTTAAAAAGGAGCAAGCCTAGAAATAGATTACTTTTTGCAGACATAATGATGTGTTATTTTGTGGTAAGGAAGACACTAATGCACAGTCAAATCTTTTCAACTACTGTGCTATGGGAGCTCTTCAGTGCAGACTTGCTTCCAGCTGCATATGCCCTAAAAGATCCTGAGCTCTTTATTAAAAAAAAATATTTTTATGAATTCAAGAATTGCGAATTATATGCAGAAAGCATAATATGCCTTCAATTGATACAATTGTGACTCGAGAGACCGCAAGACAAACTTCATCTGCATAATCCAAAATTGGCACTGGAAAAATTGTTGATTTTCTTTTTGGTTTCCTTCCTTTTTAAGTGATTCCCTTATTACTTATCTAACCTCTCTCCCCTTCACTTCAATTTCTTCCAGTCAATATATCTACAGAACACCCCCTCTTGCCATTTAGGAGAGACTGATTAAATTACAGCACAAATCAGAGAATGGAGGGAAAAAAGCTTTACTTTAGTTCAGTTGCAGCCCACTGTTTATTTAAAGGATCCACAGTGCTCAAACCTCTTGGTTTGGTGCTCTAGGACATAGGAGCCCTTTGACGCTCAATATTGCACAACACTCAGACTTGATGAATAGCTCAAAAGATACTAGTGGTGCTCAGTGTGGATAATAACTTCACTGAAGCACTTGGTTGTGGTTTAGCTGTGCCATTAAATGTGGGCGAGTAGACTTTAAATGCCTTCTTTTAGGAAGTCTCACGTATCCCCCCACAGATCCAAGCACTACCGGCTACATATTGCTCAGTGCTTATGACAAGCACTACAATACCCTTAGTGTCTTTTTGTTACTAGCCACAAACAGGAGCGAGTCATCACTTAATCTCTTGGTCGTGGTTTGTTAAATGGTCTTTGTTCCCTTCACTCTTTCCCTAGTCATTTGAGCTCCACTTGCTCACATATACATATATACATATATATAATGGTATCACGACATTTAATTGACATTACATTGAAACAAACTGCAACGACATCACTGCACGTCCAGTTACATCATGGACAGAAACAGGGCATGCCACATACAGCCCAGGGCCGTCACAATGATCATGCTTAATACATTGGTTTTTCTTCAGAAGGTCATTTCAACTTCTTAATGCGCTTTGAATTTGAAGAAAATTTCTCATTTGGTTTTGCCACATATTCATGTGGTGCATTTTCTGTTAGATAATCACAGGTTGTTTTACAAGCTTTTTTGAACAAAAAATGGTCCTGTAATAGAAAATGTGTTTAATGGCATAGTCTGCATCAGTTGGATGGAGGCTGCTTAAAAAAACATAGTAAACCTCTTGCAAGATATAACGGTTGCCACTTCCTGATGTCCTTTCTTTTCATATGGATATTGAAGCAAATCGTACCAATCTTCCAAGGCAAGATTACCACACTTGAGTTTAACTCAAACCCAATTCCAAAGAGCCATTCTTTGCCAACAGCAAGAGTCCACCACTTAGATATAAATGAACACGGCATGTTGCACAACAAAAACAGGGTGATAAAAGCTAGAAACATAGGAGAGGCATTTTCTCCATGAAAATAAGTATTTTCTATAAATACAACATTGAATGTTGTCAGAACTGTGAAGGTGTTATTAGTAACTGTTGTTGTAGTAGTAGTAGTAATAATAATAATAATAATAATAATATGAGTTCTTGTTCTTGAAATACTTCAACAGTCCTATTCAATAAATAATGCTGCAAGTTATTTTCCTTAGGTGGTAAATCATACTGAAGTAGAGAGTTAAGTTCAAGAATATTCCATTATAATTCTTTCCTCATTTTAATTTGAACCTTAGGTGTTTATGTGCTTTAGGATATAAAAAACAACTCAAATAATGATGACAAAAATGACACACATTATTCAAATTTCCATTTTCATAGAGGAGATAACACCTGCATTTGCACTACAACCAGAAGCTGCAAACACCTGGAAGTAACAATGAGAAGGATCTGTTCAACCCAAAGTTCGACAGATTTTGAATGCCCAAACATCTGTATTTACTACAAAGAACATATGTAGACATAACAATTTGAGAATAATGTCATCTTAACTATAAAGTAAACTATAACAATCTTCAATTGTTGACAAAACAGGAAGGACACTGTACCTATAACATACCATATGCCACCTTTCATTGGATTAAAAAAATGCAGCAGAAGACAGTATTATGGCTTCTCTTGTTTTTTTAATTTTAAATTGGCGCACACAGAGAAAAAAATAATAATGCCCGAGTCTGGAATCGCTACATGACTCCTGACAATAAATACAAAAACAGGGATCTTCTGCTTCTCTCTCTGCTGTGAAGAAAAACATACAGATAGCGAATGACAATGTGTATATTTGGCAAACAGACGGGACTGACTCAGACCAGACAATATTGCTTTCAACCTTCTAAACCTAATACTTATGCAAATTATAAAATAATTATTATTTAATAAGATGGTATAAATTGGTCCAAGGTATTATCTATTATCATTTAACCATTTTAAATACAATTGGCTACCATGTGATTGGAGGCAATCCCCAGGCATCCAGAATAAATTTCCCTTCCTGGAGAGAAATCATATTTCAGTCACTATAAGCTCCACCATAGACAATGCTTTTTTGAGAAGAGTTGGGAAAGAAGAGATATGCTGGACATATTGCTAAACATGTGAATGTGAGTGTAATCTTACATTTTTTCCACTAACCTATTCCTAATGTATAGACATTATCAAACGTAAATCTTTAAAGATAAAGTACTGAAGTGCTCAGCAGCACAGCATTTATTTATTTCACTGTTAAAAGACATCTACACTGCAAAACAGAAGTACTTTGTTTTAGAACAACAAACTAAAAAAGTTTGTTACTGAAGAATGTTGGTTGAAACATTTTGCTGTGAAAATGTGAAGGGAAAAAAAAGTATAATATTTACTTAGGAAAAATTTAATAACAAATTTCTATATTCCTAACTTTGGAAGATGACACGGGTTTCCACCATCTTGGGTGTAAAACCAACAGTCTGCAGAATTTCAACAGTTTTCATTGTAACATCTAATTGTAAATGTTCTTTCCATGTACCTTTAAACCAGCAATTGCAAAGCCTTTAAAGGAAATTAAAGCCCAAAGTAAAGTCTGTGAACAAAACTATTTGTATGTTTTATTGATATCATTATTTATTTTAGCACAGTTAATTAAACAACTCCTTAAACATTCTTCTTAACGATTGCCCTCATGGCTAGCGACTTGGAACACAGATCTCATTAATCAGCTGGGCTCGAGGCTCTGTGATTACATCAAACAGACACTGATAAATTATTTACATGTGGCAGGTGCAGCAGAGGAACCGTCTTCCTAACAAATGCTAATGACTGAAATTGGGATGAGTGGCTGGCTGTGATGATGTACGGGGTTCTTCCCCATCCATTCTGCACGAAAATCACAATCGTTCTACAACATAAGCCACATGTTGCACTCTAATTATATTGCGTTTGCTGTTCAGATACTGTATAATCATATGCATGGATGGCGGCTTTTGGGGGCCAAAGTATAGTGTATTTTATTAAGACACTAAATATTTCATTGGATTCATCTCTCTCCCGTGTAAATTAGAAAAGTATTACCTGGAGGGAGTTGGCCACAGACGGTCCTGTAGTTTCTGACTCAGCACCACGGAAGGGTTTCATCCCATGTGGAACAGGACAAAAAGAGTCAATGTTGTCTTGTGGTTTAGTAAGTGAGGAATGTGAACCACAGGCCTACAAGCATTTAGACATTTGACCAGATTCATTCAAACCCTTAACTGAACAGCTAATAGCAAACTACAAACATGTACCTGGCAGTTATATGTATGAGTATCAAAAATAAGTGTCTGGATAAATAAGAAGCCACCACTGAATACAGCATTGTTGTTTTCAGTTAACAGGTGGATCAAAGCTCTGTTTCAATCTGACACCTTGTCTTTCTCACTTTTATAGACATTGTAATTATGTCTTGAAAAATACTTGCCATTCAATTGTTGGTTCTCTAAAGGAAAGGCTACAGTAGAGAGTGACACAGCTTGTAGTTTTTATTTGTAAATGTTACTATAAAATAATCACAGCCCATGGAGAAGAAAGAAGGTTGCAGTAATCATCATGCTGTTTTTCAATGTTATTTTCCTGTGTATAGAGAAAACATCTCATTGTTGTCCATGAATATCATACGGATATATCAATATACATTTCCCAGGACTAGATATACAGTTAGGTCCATCTGGTGATGTCTATGGCTTCCAGACTTCAGGCAGTCATTGACTGCAAAGGATTTGCAACCAAGTATTGAAACTCACATTTTAATTCATGATTATGTTAGTTTGTCCAAATACTTTTCAGCCACTAAAATTGGGGGTGGCACATATAAATATGGGTGTAATTCCTACACCATTCACCCAATTTGGATGTAACTACCCTCAAATTAAAGATGGAAATCTACACTTTCTTTCAAATCCATTGTGGTGACATACAGAGCCAAAATGTTGACAGTTGTGTCACTATCCAAATATATACGGACCTAACTGTATGTATAGTTTAATGCTACTTTTTGTTTATGTTGTTTTTCTTACAGTATGGATTCAAATGCATATTGGCTGTGAAACACTTTGCCATATAGCAGACAAATTCATTTAATCTAAAAACATCACTTCTCTAAAGGTCAAATTGCCCTTCTATTTCCACCATGGACTGAACACACTTGATGAGGATAATGCACCGAAAGACTTGCAGTGGTGTAGACGGCCTTCCTTAGCGTTATCCGTGAGTGCACTCGGTGCACTTAGTGGTTTTCCGGCTGCCCACTCCTTGACTGTATTAGCGAGCTTTAACATACACTATCACTGTCCAGTCCCACACACGCCCGAGACTGGGAGATTACAGCAACTATCTTCCAGACTTGTCTGTGTTTCGTATGCATCTTGTCAATGAAAACACTAATTCAAAATGAAAGTCTTACAATTGAATTGCCTGCACAGACAAGACCCCCAGCTCACCTCCACCACTGTGCATCTCTCACCCTCTTTTGGATGCTGTCCAGAAAATCTCCAGACAACTAGAGAATGACAACAGAACTAATTTCTAACTGTGCTGGTCATTGTTAGGAATCCACAATGGCCCAGCAGGACTTGCACAGGAAAGCTAATAAAAAAATGCATCCGTGACCTTGTTTCCCATTTTGAAGGGGACATTGAAAAATATATAAATACAGAATATAGACTGACATCAAATGACTTCCATATTCTACCAGTTAGTATAATTTTGATTAAAAGCAATGGGAATTTAATCAAATGCATTACATTTTATATAACAAAGCATTCACCACAATGCTGGAGTGTTTATGGAAACATTATTTATATGGCTGAATTAGTCAGGAGACATTTCAAATTAGTTTGAATATATTCCAAGGATTACTGAGAAAATGCTCTAATAAAGTATTTTCCTGTACATTCTGCTAATCTGCCGACTTACTTGGTTTCATGTTTTTGATTTGTTTATTTTCTTAGAAGAAGAAAAAAAACGTGCTCAGTGGAGAAAGGCATTATTTGCTGACAGAGCAAAACTGCGATCAGGAAAAGCAGAAAGGAGAGAAAAAAAAATTAGTACAAATGTATGGATGTCTACGGAACAATTTATCAATCCAGTAAGGTATGATACTCAGACACCATGCTACTATTTCAGCAACATGATGGGTTTAATTGGCAATAAAACCCTGTTATCTATCACAGCTTTTAATATGTTCTTCAAGTGATACAAATTCCAGCTGTCTGGGCAAAAGAAATTGGTGAAAAGTACACTTTAGAGTATTTATTATTACTACAATAAAACCTCCTTTTGTTCCCCTTATATAATATCACAATGTGCTAAGATTAATACAAACTCTTCTGTGTAATAAGATCCTTGTAATCTGATTAAATGCTTCAGACATTTTGTAGTCTCATTACCAAGGATTTATCCTGTAAATCACAAATAAGATAAGGCTTTCTGACACGAAAAGTTAAGTGATTAACAACAATAAGGAATACATTGTGTTACATATAAAACATGAAAAATAAGTCAATTTAAAAAAATGTCAACCACACTAATGTCATTGGGATTATGCCCGAATATATACATGTCTGAAATTTCAAGAAACACATAAGTTATTCATATGCACAAAGAATACATATGTGCCCTGGGATTGAGGAGTTCAGATATATTTCAATAAATTTCAAAAATGAAAGAGAAAAGAATATCATCCATCTAGCCACTCGTAAAATAAACTACCATCAATGTGTAATACATCATCAAGTGCATAAGGTTCTGGTACAGTTAAGTATCTGCTAGTGGATCTGCTAAGCACTCAATTTGTAGTCCTCCTACCTAAATGTGACAAGTATGTATACGTTATCATGTATACGTTTTTTTTTTTAAAGCACAGTTCTTAATTTCACGGTACTTACTAGCAAAATTCCCCTACATTCAAAGACAGCCCACTTTCCATGGGGAAATTTCATTCTCATTGTCTGCTCTGCTTCCTATGCTGTTGAATAACACTTGTATTGAATGTTGTGGAGGTTTAGTCTAAAGGGTACTACTTCACATGCATTTGTAAAAACTGCAGACATTTTAAAGTATAGTTAGGTGAAAAGATGTTCTTTCTAGCCAAACTAAGGCTTTTGCATTTCAAAGAAACCGTAAACAGGAGCGGGCATGGGTGTTTCGTTTACACTCACGTATTTGAGAATTAGATCTGCGCGTCATGTGTCAACACGACGTGTGCATGACTGTTTTCTGTGTGTTCACAGGAAATGTTTACATTGCTCAAGCCACACCATTTCACTATTCGGTGTAAATAGAATGTCTTTCCTGAGGAGGCAGCATTGCCTAGGCAACAGTGCTTAATTACAGTGTGACAAAGAAAAGTCGCAAATCCTTGCAAAAGCAACCAGACAATTAACAACTTCCCTGTAGGGATAAAATGCCTTATAAAACTTGTCCATTTAAGTGAAGCTCAAACCCACGTCCTTGTCTCTTAAATGGCTCTGGTCTGCGTTTGCTTACCAACAAAAACATCAAGCTGTCCTGGAAGGCTTATCTTTAGGCCCGGTTTACAAATTGTGTTGCCTATCATCATATTGCTGCACTCAGCAAAACACACTAGAGCAGAGACAAGGAGAAATGATTACTGCCAGCAACATTATAACCACTTGGTTCCCAAGTGCTCCAAATGCAATATCAGGTTTAATCTGATTCAACCTCAAGGCATACGGATACTTGCATTGAGATGCAATTTAGGCAAATACTTGATGCAGGATGACTCAAAAGAGCATTTTTGGATTTACTTGAATTTGCCAATTATTTTGGTAACTTTTTAAAGAATGGCTGAAATCTATGAGAGAACTGATTAATCTTGTCTGGTAAATAATTATTAAAATCATTACAGGAAGACTAAACATAATTTTGGATGCATTTGAAAGACTGCAAACTCTATATTTTTAATCTTCACATGTTACTTAGCATTACTAATACCCCATTCACACTTAAACAAGTGTCTGCTTTTTGGTGGCATTTGGTTGCCGGCAAGGTCTGTGTGAATGGGTTATTGACGAAATTTCAATACCAGCAATTTTCCGGCAAGGGTCCTAGTCTAATTGCCAACATTTTCCAGCAAGGTGTCTGTGTGAATTAAGCAGGAAAATGAATGATGGCAAATAACGCGTCACGTCCTAGTGTTGTCACCACGCAGTGCGTCAGCTAACTGACATAACCAATCAGAACAGGGACGCATTTTCCCGACCACAACACAACAAGGTTAAGCCACCTTTGAACAAGAACTTGTGACCATAAAGAAAAATAGACCGGGTCGTTAGAAATGGCAGAGGTTAAAATAATGTAGTCACAGCAATTCTGAGTGTTATTGATGAACCAACATGTTGGTGACATATGTAACTGTTGTAACACATATGTCAGAAGTTATATACCAATAAATCATGCAAAATGTAATCTCTCTATACAGGCAAATGTCTTAGACTGCATTACAGTGTACACTGATGGTAGTTTGTTTCAGGTTATTTAATTTGATTTAAGGCAGTAATTTCAAAGTTTAAAAAAGGATGACATAGTAATAGCGCAAAAACGCGTCCTAGATTGATGCATCGTTTCCATTTCCCTCTTGACTATTTGTTCTTGGTATACCAAACCGAACCAGTGTCCTGGTTAGAACCTGGCAAACTGACAAACCTTAGGAAACTGGCAAAACGGGGAAATGACCGAACCTTTACAAACACGTCCAGAATATTGGTCTGGGTCTCCTCTCCTGAATCCACAGGCTTCTGTAGTGTCTTGTTCTTGAGGCTACAGCGCTAATGTCTGCATTCTATGTTTTCTGTGTGTATGAGTACATCCTGCAATTTGCTGGCATTCAAAGCCAATGTGAATGGGCATGCAACAGGAAAAAAAACAGGCAAACGTTGCCTGCATTTTGCTGGCATTTCAGTGTGAATGGAGCTTAACATAGGCTTAGGTTTAGGGGGGACAGGGGGAAGTGTGTCCCCAGTATTGAGAGAACATTCAGTTGTCCCCCTGAATAATGTATGGCCGCCTCCAATACTGAGAGAGTGAATAATTTGCCCAGAAGTGTAATTTACGGGTGTTAGGTCTCCCCCACTTCAAAGACGCATTCATTCATAGTTGTTATTTACGAGATGGACGGGTGAAATCAAACAACCTCGTTTGACAACTTCGCTATGTGTTTTGTTCTCTTAAAGATAATTTGCTTAAATCTGGCACAAAAAGGATTTCATTTTCTATTAAAGTTATCCATGGCTATAGAGAATTTTGCAGAACCTTAGCCTGAATAACTACAAAAAGCATTATACCACACATTTCAAACTGCTGATGAATTTGGTTATTTTTCAACTAACTTCCCCTTATGAACTTACAGTCCTGCTGTCAGCCTTTTGGAAACCTCTTGCCAGTAACCAGCTCTTTCTCCATCTGGCGTCTTTCAACTCAGCACCTTGTCTGTATTATTTCCATTACATTCACTATTTTGTTGTTGTTGTTGTAATTATCAACTCTGTGAACAATTAAACCTCCCTCCAGGAAGTTTCGAGTTCATAGCCATAAACATAAATGCCTTACAAAATGTTGATCCATGGAAAACTGGATATTAAGTCCACTGGGAAACTGTCTGGACTAATGTAAAGGGTTTGCAAAACAATTGCAATTTGAGATGATGTGGAGTACAAAACAATAAAAGTTGTTACAGTGAGGGAAAAAAGTATTTGATCCCCTGCTGATTTTGTACATTTGCCCACTGACAAATAAATGATCAGTCTATAATTTTAATGGTAGGTGTATTTTAACAGTGAGAGACAGAATAACAACAACAAAAATCAGAAAAATGCATTTCAAAAAAGTTATAAATTGATTTGCATGTTAATGAGGGAAATAAGTATTTGACCCCTTCGACTTAGTACTTGGTGGCAAAACCCTTGTTGGCAATCACAGAGGTCAGATGTTTCTTGTAGTTGGCCACCAGGTTTGCACACATCTCAGGAGGGATTTTGTCCCACTCCTCTTTGCAGATCCTCTCCAAGTCATTAAGGTTTCGAGGCTGACGTTTGGCAACTCGAACCTTCAGCTCCCTCCACAGATTTTCTATGGGATTAAGGTCTGGAGACTGGCTAGGCCACTCCAGGACCTTAATGTGCTTCTTCTTGAGCCACTCCTTTGTTGCCTTGGCTGTGTGTTTTGGGTCATTGTCATGCTGGAATACCCATCCACGACCCATTTTCAATGCCCTGGCTGAGGGAAGGAGGTTCTCAACCAAGATTTGACGGTACATGGCCCCGTCCATCGTCCCTTTGATGCGGTGCAGTTGTCCTGTCCCCTTAGCAGAAAAACACCCCCAAAGCATAATGTTTCCACCTCCATGTTTGACGGTGGGGATGGTGTTCTTGGGGTCATTCCTCCTCCTCCAAACACGGCGAGTTGAGCTGATGCCAAAGAGCTTGATTTTGGTCTCATCTGACCACAACACTTTCACCCAGTTCTCCTCTGAATCATTCAGATGTTCATTGGCAAACTTCAGATGGGCCTGTACATGTGCTTTCTTGAGCAGGGGGACCTTGCAGGCGCTGCAGGATTTCAGTCCTTCACGGCGTAGTGTGTTACCAATTGTTTTCTTGGTGACTATGGTCCCAGCTGCCTTGAGATCATTAACAAGATCCTCGCGTGTAGTTCTGGGCTGATTCCTCACCGTTCTCATGATCATTGAAACTCCACGAGGTGAGATCTTGCATGGAGCCCCAGACCGAGGGAGACTGACAGTTATTTTGTGTTTCTTCCATTTGTGAATAATTGCACCAACTGTTGTCACCTTCTCACCAAGCTGCTTGGCGATGGTCTTGTAGCCCATTCCAGCCTTGTGTAGGTCTACAATCTTGTCCCTGACATCCTTGGACAGCTCTTTGGTCATGGCCATGGTGGAGAGTTTGGAATGTGATTGATTGATTGCTTCTGTGGACAGGTGTCTTTTATACAGGTAACGAGCTGAGATTAGGAGCACTCCCTTTAAGAGAGTGCTCCTAATCTCAGCTCATTACCTGTATAAAAGACACCTGGGAGCCAGAAATCTTGCTAATTGATAGGGGATCAAATACTTATTTCCCTCATTAACATGCAAATCAATTTATAACTTTTTTGAAATGCGTTTTTCTGGATTTTTTTGTTGTTATTCTGTCTTTCACTGTTAAAATACACCTACCATTAAAATTATAGACTGATCATTTATTTGTCAGTGGGCAAACGTACAAAATCAGAAGGGGATCAAATACTTTTTTCCCCTCAATGTATTTGTTTCACTTACTCCAGATAAATACGGAATTTTCAATGCGGTTCATGGTTTCATACAGAGTCCTTTTCAAAATTAGTCCTTTTGAAATTAAACTGTAAACTACCACAGCAGAGTATGAAGACACGCAAGGACAAAGGTCATTAGTATTTCTTGTTTATTTTTGACAGATCCAACTAGTTTTTTCTTCATCCTTCAGACCTCTCTCCTTTACTAGACACTTCCAGAAGTGGCATTCGACTTAACCCTCAGGGGTCCTTCCACTTGCACAGTTCAGTGAGTGATTGTTTAAGAAAAAGGGATGGGTGCCGTATGCTACCACCTGTGCCTAATTATCACGTTTTCTATTTAGCAGTCAGATGCGGTGCTCTGAGCAGCACAATCACACTCTCTCTTGTTCTGTCTGGCGCTCCTCCAGCCAGTTGCTCGGGGCATCTGGTGTCTTCCTGAACAAGTGCTTCTGCATGGGGGATGGAAATTTAACATTCATAGCCTGACTGGCGAGATACCATTTGCCTTGGCTTAGCATTCATCTTCCGATGGGATAACAGCCGAAGCTATTAAACAGTTTGTTTGATTTAGGGAGCCCTTTGTGACACCAGATTCCAAGATGTCAACAAGCCCTGGGCTTTATTTAAACTGACTGGGGGATCTGTTTACTTGCAACCACCACACCCCAAACAACTGTGCATGACAAAAGGAGACAGCTCGGGTGTTGAAGAATATTCAGCAATCGAAACGACCGTTCTTCATGTTCAGCACAGTTTCAGTGCTATCCACAAGGCATGGCCAGTGTCCAACTGCTATGGAAACCCCCCATGCTCCTCCCTGACACTTAGACACACTGGCATCAGCAAATACCCAGCGCCCATCTGGAACGTTAGTAGGCCAGTACACTGTATACACATTAACACCACTGCCTGAGCCACAAACCATCTGTGAGGCAGACCTGGGTACAAAGCTCCTCACAAACCTATTAGTCTAAAATGAAAACAAATATCCAGAGATTAATTTTACATTGTATAATCACTTAAAACACATTTTTCCGACAATTAAGACTAACCCTGTATTCCCAGTATTTTAGGTCAAAATGTCACATTTTAAAATCTCTAATGTAAGTTACAGAATTGTAGCTTAATATCTGGCAAAAATAATTAATGATGAAATATACCCTATGTGCTATAGGTTAACTAATTCCAAATACAGTAAAGTGCAGACAGTGATGTAAGTCCATGCTATAACGGATAGAACTCGGTTTCACATAATCACCAATAAACTACACAATGCTATGATAAAAGGAAGCAAAGAGCTTGTGGATCCTCATCTGGATGGGCAGGTTTTTCAAGGTACTGGTTATCAACTGTTCATTCAAACAACTTGCTACATTATGAACATTATAAGGTATTTCAGATAACATGACAAAAATACATTTTGCTTGCAGTGAAATGATGGGGATAGAGTTTTGTTTTTTTTCTAGCAGAAGTTCAACTAACTATGACTGAAGCTGATTTTACAGTTAGAAAACAGTCAATAGTATACTCAGATATTTATTTTAGTTGCTGTTGCATTAACAATGCCAGCAAAATAAATTAATTTCTCATTCAACTGTATCCATTTAATTATCTGAAGAGAAGTAGATCTATTGCTATTTAAAATAAGTTATGGAACTGTGGATCACTATATTTGTTAGTGTAAAGGAAAATCCATTATACATTACATGTTGGTACTCAAAATTTGATTTAATACATTGGAAAAATTGTATATATTACTGAGGCTGTACATTGCTGATTTAAGCATAGCCAAACATACATCACTATGCGTTATGGCTGGGAGTTTGAAAAATGCATCAGGGAACCAACAGGAAAATGCAGCAGATTCTGCTTTTTGGTTTGTTTTGGTTTGGGTTTATTACCGACTCATACCTCTAATGTGTATGCTGCCCCCAGGATCCTATTCAATGATAGGTGATCTATCATCTTAAGGCTTGTTTATCTTAGTTAACATCTTAAATAAAAATAAAACATAATTTATTTGTATGATAGACAAATCCTTATTCCATGGACTTCTGTGCTGACATAGGAAAAGTACCACCAAGGGCATTGCAGCTGATAAAAGCTGCTATCTGATGTCCGAAAAGGAAGGAACAAAACCCTACGGCACTGAAAGATGACTACAACAACGTTATCTCCTACACTGGGCTCCATACATCAAATATACCCTTTACAGCCCTCTTAGTGGTTTAAGATGTGTGCCACACAACCGTATGATAAAATAATCCCCACTGGGTCTTAGTCTTTGGGAATAAACATCCACATGTTCACCCACATTCAGATTGTTGTTCGCGAAAGCTTTTAGCAACCATTTAGATTTTAAGAAAATCTGTCATTTGCTTTTAAATCTTTCCAGAAGGAAAGACCTGCAGGATGTGGGAGGGTATCTCTGTTCAGAGCTGCTTGCCATAATTCACTGAAGGCTTTCTTTCAGTCCTGAACTTTATCAAAATGAGGTTTTGTGAAGATATGCCACAAGAGGCACATTTAAAGAGTTAAAAAGAAATGTAAGTTTCTGCCATATGGGTGTCTATATATTTATTTTACAAGAGCAGATTGCTATGCCTGGGGTATCTCATTCAGTGCCCTGCAGAGTTATGTACTTTTTAAAGTTTTTTTTTAGTTTTTCCCCCTCTCAGAGCACCCTGCAAGGTGCAATAAATATACAATTTCTTGCATGATTCCATGTATTTTCTTTTCTCCAATGTCTCATATTACAGGTGATCTAGGGTATTTGGGGTTGCTCCTACGGGCTTTGTGGGAAATGTCCTAGATGATGAGATCAAAGCAGAATATTGTTTTGTTGAAACGTGTTTTATATGGATCAGATGTTCTCAGACTGTGGTTGCACTATGTAGTTCATTCTAAAAGTAGAAAATAAATGGCACAGCATTCACAACTATGAAGTGTGACCATTTTGTTGCACTTCGTGATCAAGTAGTTTTACCCCTCCAAAGTACTTGTATCTGAAAAAATAACAACCCAACAGCATATCTTAATAATTCAAAAACAGCAGGTATAATTTTTGCCGCATTATCAGTGATGTGCAAAGTTTTCAACTTCATGTTTAAGTGCAGGTAAGCATGACAACAAAAGGCAACCCAGCTGTTATTAAAGCAAGTTGCAACAGCACCAGGGGAGTTGGCTTTTACAGAGATATTGAAGATTCCTGCTAGCACTCTCTCTTTGCAGTATCCATGCCAGAGAAGGTCACTGAAATATTACAAAAAATGGCAAAAACACTGTGATCTGTGATAAATCTTAAACATTCCACCTTTTTGTAGATCAATACTTTATTACATTATTTTTAAAGTGTCAGTCCAACTACTCTTCAGTATTCAGTGCTGGCGAGCTTAACAAGCTCAGACAGTGTGAGACGGAAAACGACTCATTTGGAAATCATCTCAAACTGTCTGATTAAACGGATGAAATATACACAGATTTTATGCATCAATACATGAAAATGAAATAGAATATTAGTAATAGTTTACACACAATGTGTCTCACCACCCAGTACTTCCGTAAATATCAATTCTGAAATCAACAAATATTACCACAGAATGGTAATGTCTTGTAACAAATGTTTAAATGTGCAGGTTACTCAGCTTCTATATACCAACAGACTGAATTCCTCAAAGCATGTTTGCTTAACCTCATCAAAACATGAATCTGGGAAAACTCTAAACTTATCAATTTATTCTCAAATACGTATACCAAGAACAGTACGGATTGCATTATTATGCTATATCATGGTGTCAAATGCATTTTAAGTCAGAGGGCTATAAAGGTGGGTTTAATGAATAGACGATTCTTGTAGTGCACTTTGTACCATGCCCTACTGCAGTATATCTTAAATCTTGCTTATTGTGAAGAGCTCCTCCATAAAATACAAATGAATTGAACTATAAACAACTTACAACTGGTTGAAGATAACACGTCTTTGAAGTATTAACTGCATTGATAAAATCATTTAATTTGAAAGTTTAACAACACTGTTCATCAAAACTGTTTATTGTGCCACAGTTATTACTAGCAATTATGGAAAATGTATGTACATAGACCATGAAAAACAATAATACCACTACACTGGAAGAATTTTCTTAACATTAAGTAACAATTTCTGGGTATCTGCCATTTGGAAACCAACTCAGAAACATGGCCATATATCCATATACAAAGTCTTAACTGTGGTTAAGTTCCAAAAATAGAAAATAAATAAATAAGACTCTATACTAAAATGTTCTGTGTTACTTAAAATTGGAAGAAGAAGAATAGGAACTGAGAGTATACAAACCTAATGGGCAGTTCTATCACAATTATCATGATTTGACAATTCCACAATGGAGTGCAAAACACCTTGTTAACAAAATTAATTGAAAGAGTGAGTACTAAGAATCTTAGTGGGTTGTGGAATTAAGACCTTTGGTCTTACAGAGAGTTGTGTATGGAAGAAGTGAGAGATGACTACTGAAAAAGCAGAGCATCATCATGGTAGTAAAATATTTTCGATCTTAACAATTTGCAACTATATCCCTTTCATATTAATTTAGTTTAAAGACTCTTAATATTATTTGTTCTTTCCTTCCCCCTTTGTCAACTTACAAAATTATACTTGCCATTAAAACAGATGTTTGACATTATGAGTGGAACAGTGTTTTAGCATGTAAACAATGCTGCATAGAGCGGATAAACCACAGTTATGAAAATATGTGATAATGTATGTTCACCATATGTTTAACAATGCTTTTCAATGCTTAGGTATTGTCTGACAAGCTGTCTGCAGCTGCTGTGAGGGAGGAGGACTTAGCCAGTAATGTGATACAAGTGATCAAAGAAATGGGTTAAGAGGTTAGTAATACAGTAGGTCACAGCATGGTCTGCATCTTTTTCATATGAGCTCTTACTAGTATTCCTTATGCCAACAAGTCACATCTATAAAGTGAAGCCAGGCATTCCACCTAATCGCCCGCCACATTCCTTGCATTCGATGTCACAGCCCACCATTAATATGCAATGAAAGTATTTCAGTAATGTCTCCCTAACAAGAAACATACTCCGCAAACATTTCATAATGGATTCATCTGGATTTCCACCAACAACTACTATTGATTCCGTCGCCAAGATAAAACAATTTAGATTAATGAATTCCTTAAAATTCACTGAAAGTTGTAGTTTTTACTAAACTGATAGATGATTAAGCCTGGGAACTGTTTATCCTAAACCCAAATCACTGAAAAGATTCAATGCCTTTATACAATTGGGTTGAACACCATTTTAAACTGGGGATCTGGGAGATGGCAGCACTTTCATGAAGAAGTGTTATTGTACACTCGTGAACCAAGACAGGTGGTGCAGAACATCATAGTCCATGTAATATTCAGCGTATGCTAATAACTTATTAATGAATAATTAATGAAAGAGACAAAAAAGCATGCTCTATTAAGTATTAAATGCATACACAACACCCCTGACTGGATTTCTATGTAGAAATTCACTCCTGGATTGAGTGACAATTTAGAGACCCACAGCCCAATAGCAAATTCCAAACACAATCCTTGTTGGCAGTCTTTCACCAGATAACAGACAAGCCTCATGTCAACTGAACACGGCCATCCAGTATTGGGTTTGGAATAGATTGTAAGGGTGGGCATGTTTTTTATGGGTATTAGCATGATTTTAAAAGTAATTCAAATATCTGAGGAGAACTGGCTAATTGAAAGACTGCAGCACTTCTTACCCGTGAGGTTGGTCCGTGCACTGTAGACGCCCAGGTACTGGCCATCGGTGTTGGGGGTGTAGCACTCAAACTGCCCCAAGTCCTTCAGCTCCAGCTTGGTGATGTGCAGCAGCACAGAGTCTCCGCTCAGCCTCTCAATGTAGATCTCCTGGTTCTTGACCCGCTGGGCATACATGGCGTAGGCGTAGTCGGACTGCATGGTGCTGATGATACGAATCTCCCGATTGGGGGTCGAGGGCAGATACATGGACCACTCGAAATCCTGCACCACACCCTCCTTATAGCCGGTAACATTGCACCAGATGGTGATGTGGGAGCCTTCAGTGCGGTACAGGGGGCCACTCTGCACAGTCACTAACCGCTTTAATGAGGAGCTTGTACCTGCTGGGAATAGAAGAGAGAATATGTTACACACTGGGAGACATTAGATGTGTAACAGCAATTACTACTAGGTCAGCTTCAGGGGTCTTGGTGACTCATTGGGTTTGAGCACAGCGCTAAGAATGCCAAAGTCTAGGGTTTGGTTTTCACCAGCTCACAAACACACGCAAAACACACAAAAATATAAATTCTACCCATTTTATTTATTTTTTTAAATCTATGGTGCAGTAGCATAGATTTTAAAGTGTTATGTTGCATACTGTTATAGTATAGGTGAAAATAAAATCTACCAAACTGAACTTTAATTCAAATGTAAGGTTTGCAAAATATAATTTTGAGGGGTCATTTAAAAAAGTCCAACACCCAAGTAAATGCATTTCTTAATGTCTAGTGTATTGTATTTCCTTTTAAATAATCAGCTGCCACTACATCCTCAGTGTTCATTCACTAGTGTGATTTTTCATTAATGCACAATAAACAACTATTATATACAAAAATCAATCCCATACAGGTATACATACAAGTACCTGGAGACATTTCAAAACATTCATCATTTTCCATCATGCATTGTGGCAGTTAGGTTGTAACAAAAACTTTGTACGTTTTGTATATAAATTACATAATTTGTGAATAGGAAAATACCTATAAAATGTAAAACCAGGAAAAGACTACTACTATAATATGCCCTCTTGTACTGCTCAGGTGGTTAAAAGTTATTTCCCCCCCCCCCCACCTCCATAGTCCATCATCCTCTAGGTGCAAACGGGCGATCATCCTGCTCTTTCCTTCATTCACTTGCATCTCTTATTTCCATCTGTCTCCAAATCGGCTCAAAACGGATGTCAAGCTGTCTCTATAATCTGCCTCGTCTCCTGACAGACCAAATCCAACTTATTTATTTGGTTTAAAATATTTACACAATATCTAGGGCACAGCTCATGGAAATCTACACCATCTTATACCCCGGTAGCTGCCCGCTGACAGGGGCAGGCACTGTACAGTCAGTAACACGTCTGTGTTCTGATACTGTATCTTTCACCTCCAGCTATTAATAATCCTGAAGATGCTCGCTTGCATCCAGAGAGGGTGTCTCATCAGTGCATCTGAAAAATCTTCATTATAGGTTGGCAGGGAGCCAGATCATTGTGAAGGGGGTAATTACTTCACAGTTCATATTGCTGGCAGACACCAAGCTTCCTAATTCGAAGTTTACGTGTGTCGAATCAGAACTTCACACACACACCCCTCTGAAACATTGTCACTAAAACGTCAAGCTTCCTCTGATAACGATTGTTCCAAAACTGATGGATTTTCTTCTTCCTGGGTCGGTGATCGTTGACATCCTTTTTCAGTTACATGCCTATATTGTTTGATGTGCCCTTTTACAATGAAGTCATTTAAACTGGTTGTGCATACCCCATTTCTAGGCTTCATTCTAAAACTGCAAGAACACAGTATCTAAATAAAAGCCATCACTCGAAAGCTACATTAATTTAACATACGGATTACTCTTGTTTTCAAGCCTTCTGAGGCAGAATGCCAAGTTTATAGTGGGGCAGCTTTAAACGTTTCTGTACCAAAGGTTAAACAAGTGGCAAATGTAATTGACTTAGCACTTAATCTGTAATGGAACCCAAAGTTGCCTTAGCAAACAGTGCTACCTGCTGCAACTTGCTTTTCTTCCAGTTTTGGAAAACATACAACAAACACCCTCGTTTGGCCTGTATATCTTTATTATTATTAATATTATTTATTTCTTGGCAGACGTCCTCATCCAAAATTTAAGTGCAATACAAAGTGAGTATTATCCTTAGTCATGGAGTATAGAATACAGTGCACTATTGTTTTTGTGTTTGTTTTGCCAGGTGTCAGGATTATTTCCTCTAACAGAACAAAACAGGCATCCAAGACAACATCAGAAGTAAGTGGTGTTTAATCTCATTTAAGGGAGCTCACAGGCACCACGAAGCACTGCCAAAAGTGTTATAGATTGTAGAAATAAGCTTCCAAAGTACCATGTTGTGTTGTGGGTCTTAAGAATATATAAGTAGTGGGAAGAAAAAATAAGACTTAAGGATCTTTAAGCATGGTAGGTATCTGAGAGAAAGAGGGGGGAAAATAACCACGGTATTATAAATTATTGATCTCAAACAAAACAAAGCACAGTGTGTGTAGCCATCCAATAAATTTGTCTTTTCTGACTAGAATCCTGTACTATCAAAAGAACCTGAAGTCTTGTCGGCTGTAGGTTTTGTGAAGCGGCTGATATTTAATTGACCTAGACATTTCAGAGCATTTCTCTTTACAGAATTTCCCTGTCAGTCTCTGTGCTCCTTGTGAAAAGAAAAATAACAGAAAAGAGAAAAAAACAAAACTGTACGAGTCTTTGTGTATAAAAACTTTTAACAGCCTGCGTCTTCGTGAAGCATTGCCTCATCTTTGGTGCGATGGTGAGCTCTATGTATAGTGTCTTGTACCGCTCTCCCGGGGTTTCTTGGGTCAGTTCTTTCTTAGGTAACATCTTTCTAAGGTCACTTATAAAGCACAGCACTGTGTCTGACCTACATGAAAAGGGTTACCTGTCGTACAACACCGAGACATCTAGTGAGATTCCCACATTGCACTGGGGCCATAACTTCCAGTGCATTTCAAACCAAAGCAATAGGGTAATGTGAAGATGGCTAATAAGTGAGCTGTCTATCATGTCAGTAGCAGAATATCTATTAGTTATTAATGCTCAGCAGTGGGGAATAGTGCTGGGAAGAAGCAAAGTTGCAACACTCAGCAACACAAGAGGAGAGATTGAATATATTTAGTCATTGTCAGCAAGATATCTTGTAACCAAGTTAATAAATATTGGTATATTTAATATACCCTCCATAGTCATTGCACTGGCTGTTTGTTTTCCCTTAATTATGCTCCGCAAGCATGAATACAGATTTATGTAATATTAATTAACACCCCCTGCAATAACCCTGGAGTATATAGTTTTAAACTAAATTGTTCTAGCTCTTTGAATCTTTTGTTAAATTGCCGTGTCAACCAATATCCAGAATTGGTAACTGCGATGCAATGAGTGCAATGGGCAATACCATAATTCTTACGCTTTACCTAAATTTAAATTAGGTGCCATTTAAAGTCACAGCTATATGAAAGCCAAAGTTCAAGTTGTTAATTAAAAAAAAAAAAAAAATGAAAAAGCAGTATATTTTGGAGTTTTGCCTCACCCCTCTTAACCACAGCTAATTCAAGCCGAATTAAGAAGAAATAAAACTTCAAAATAATAGTGCAAATTAAAAACTTTGCCTTTTAAATTACTGAAAATGTGAATGTTTCACAACAGATTTAGGAACACACGTGGAAGAGTATGACTTGACACATGTGTCAGTACAGTAGGAAAACAGAGCCCATGTCAAAATCTAGGAATTATTTATTTATTTAAATCCTATTCCTTCAAAAATAGAGGATACACTATTGCTGCATGTCTCACTGAGAGGCAGTCATGTCAGGAATACTTTTCAACATTGTCAGGAGCCTAAGTTGCCTCACACAAACTGCTTTGAAGCTCTGAAGTGACATGAGTCTGTTTGACATGAAGTCTGATGTCAGTTATGATGAATGCATTTGCTGTGAAGCATAGTTGTGACCTCAAGCGTTTTTTCTGGGAAAACCCAAGCCTTGTAGTAATATGGGGCCGGCCATAAAGAGTCTGTCTGGAATGGATATGCTGACTCAACGCAAATGTCCAGAACAGGTCATCAAGGCCAGTGGTTACAGTAAGTCCTGGTTCATTATTGACACACTCCATAATTAATGAGATGGCATTTTAAAAAACAGTGAAAACTCACTCTCATTCTTTTCCCAAAAATCAATGCCCTTTTAGAAAACATTTAAAACTACGAACATTAATTACCTAAAGGTATGGAAGTTCTATCTTTCAGAACAAAATATACAAAGTTACTACCAATTTAATGGTTTTACTTTATGAAAATAATTGTAATTCTAATTGCCAAATCAAGAAAATAATTAAATAAAAGCACTGTTCCTGTGTGAGTACAACGTCTTCATAATTATCACTATGATTGTCATTTTTGTGATTCAATAAGTCAAACTCACTCTTAAATTAATTTTGTGATTTTTAGGGAATGTTAAATCCAATTAGTGCAATAAAACCACACTTAATTTTATGACAATGAGATCATTCAGAGGAGAGGGTATTCTCCGTCTGATCTCCTCGAATCAAATTGGTGATACCACTGTCAGTTTCTGGTACCATCACTTTCAGTTAGTGAGAGAATAAGGCATTTTTTTTATTTTTTTTAGCCAATGAGTATGCAATGTTTTTAATGATCACTATTAAACAGTCAAGAAAAGACTGATATCCTGATTTTAAATCTATAGTTTGACTATGTCAAATCAGTCACACAACCAGACTTATAAAAGGGGAACTAAGGCATGTGAACCATGTGCTCCAAATGCTCAGCCATACAGGACCACATCAATCCCACAATAAAGAAGAACGGTTGGACAGTAAGTGCTGTTACAAAGGGACATGTCCGCTTGATAAAATAATATTGTGACTTCTTAATAGCAAATATCAAAGCTTAAGTATATAGAACACATTTAACCATAACTAACAGAATTACTTTTTGTGGAATTGCACAATCTATAATAAATAAAAAAATATTAGTGGCTAACAGCTATCCTTAAAAAATAGTGAACTAAAGGGGGAAATAAAATCAATATAAGCCAGCGAAGCGAAAGCTCTGAGGGATATGTAATAGGAGAGAATGCATGCAGGACGCATGCCAATTGAGAGCAATAACATATCATTAGTTCACGATGACTTAACAGACCTTCAAAAAGACTGGCATGGGAACCAAGTGTAGCATTTTTCTCCGCAACGAGACAGTTATTAAGACCTATTGTTTAGACTACCACAGAGCAGACACAGAGTGCTTTTTAGAACGGCACCTTTCCACATGGACTCACAGGCTCAGTGTAAACCTTGGGACTCGGAAAGATTCACACTGCCAGACAGTACAGAACTTCAAAGTAATGAGTTGACAAGGCTCATTTCCACCCACATGCTATGCTGATTGCATGAAGACAACCTTAGCAGCATGTTATTCACTTTTGACAGTTACAACTTGTACTACAGGGGACGACATTTGCATATTAATCCTAATAATTTGTGACAAAAATCAGTACATTGGTTTGGGTTAGTTGGGTTAGTAATAAGGTTAGTCTTGTTTCTACTTATACAAACAGTATATGAATATATAAATTGAGAGGAATGTACTGCAGGTTTGAAGCAAAAACGAATGCATTGCTGAAGGTCACATCACAAAGCTCAATATTCATGAGTTAATGATTTGGTTTTTTTTAAATCACAGAATTAAATCCCACAGTAATAAATGGAGAGAAGCCACTTCTTCCAAAATTAAGTGGAAAATCAGGATGGTATTGCAACTACAATGTGCAGGAATTGCATTCTAGTCTTACAACAAATACATCACTTAAAATCATTTTAAAAACTCACAAACTGGCAGGCTAATTATAGAAATTTTAGATCGGAGACAACACTGCACATTATAAACACAAATAAAACTTAAATCTGATAATATTGGTGGATATTTTGTCTTGTCATTATAAACAGTAAGTGACTTCCTTCTACATGAGACAGGTGGGTAGAGTTTGGTCATCTATTGGGACATCTAGACATGACTCATATTCCACAAAGACAATACCCTCTTTCAGTCAGCCTGCTGAGTTTAAGTGGAGAAAAGTTTCTCACAGCAATAAATGCTTGGGAAAAAAACTAGGCTATTACTAATAGACACAAACTGTATATGATATTTAGTTTGTGTTCATTATTAGAATGCTAATGTAAATATTTTATCGTATTACAATTTCAAAATGTAAACGAATCAAATAAGTAAATGAAAAATGCAAAGTGCCATTAAAAATCCTTCACAGAGAAATCATGAGTTCAATATAAAATCAATGGTAAATTCAATGCATGAAAATGTACTCGGTGGGGTCTTCTGCTGTTGTAGCCCACCCGCCTCAAGGTTGTACGTGTTGTGGCTTCACAAATGCTTTGCTGCATACCTCGGTTGTAACGAGTGGTTATCTCAGTCAAAGTTGCTCTTCTATCAGCTTGAATCAGTCGGCCCATTCTCCTCTGACCTCTAGCATCAACAAGGCATTTTCGCCCACAGGACTGCCGCATACTGGATGTTTTTCCCTTTTCACACCATTCTTTGTAAACCCTAGAAATGGTTGTGCGTGAAAATCCCAGTAACTGAGCAGATTGTGAAATACTCAGACCGGCCCGTCTGGCACCAACAACCATGCCACGCTCAAAATTGCTTAAATCACCTTTCTTTCCCATTCAGACATTCAGTTTGGAGTTCAGGAGATTGTCTTGACCAGGACCACACCCCTAAATGCATTGAAGCAACTGCCATGTGATTGGTTGGTTAGATAATTGCATTAATGAGAAATTGAACAGGTGTTCCTAATAATCCTTTAGGTGAGTGTATACATTACTGGCAAGATGAAAATCAATTATATTACATGGAGAATATAATTATCCACACGGTTTATACAATTTCTATTGTTGTTTGAAGGTCTCACAAAGTACCAAACCAGATCATTTTAAAGAAATGATTGTCAGTTATAAAAAATAATTCTGAAATATAGAAATGTCTGCTTTTAACATCACCACTTTTCAAGATGAATTCACATTTCCATAATGGCCATATGGAACTGGAATAAAACCAAAAGCAAAGCTTCTCTGCCAGACAGAGCCGACACAGCCTAGTCATCAGGACACGGGCCACTGGGACAGGTCTCCCTCCCCTGGTCCCAAGTCATTCAATATTTAGCTCCAGGATGCGGAAGAGGGAAAATATGAATATTTGGGTATATTGTTTTCCCCCCAAGATTCTATAACTGGATACTTAAGATTTAATTTTGTGTTTTTTAAGCAATGCAAGATCCCCAAGAAATATACATGGTCCTTAACAAACCATTTTACAATGGTTGTCGCCCATGAAAAGACAAAACATTGTCAGACAAGTCTACTACTACTTCTCCGGTAATGGTATTTTACTATAAATTGCCAACAAAAAAATATGTTTAACAATAAAAATATTTAATTGGACAGAGTAGCTATATTATGCATTTTGAATGTGATATTCAAAAATAATATAATACTCAAGAAAAGCGAATATTAAAGTTATCAGCAGAGCAAGCAATTTTCTCGCTGTTCTCAGTCAACCATAGGATGAATGTCAGAGTTAATAACATGCCACACAACCAAGTCATTTGGAAACGGGAAGCACAAGAACTAAACTGAACTCGCAATGATATTACCTTCTAAGCTCTATAGCTTCACCGGTCTTTTTCTCTCAGGGGAGGAATGAAATGTATTAGGGTTTCTAACACAGTTGTACATAACAAAAATAAATTCACTGGTAGAAGATATTACTCAGGACAGGATGCTGGCAAACATTCCTACAATCACACCATTTCTGTAAGAACTACAATCCCAATGCCTATAGCTAGTTGTTAAGACTATTGCTCATATTGTTGTTAATAGTATACTGTAAACTCTACCAATTCAGATTCCTGATATTTCTAATATGTCTTTTCACAATAATTTGAGGAAAATGTAAAGATTGCTATGAGGTAATGTATATTAATATTAGATAGGAACTAAACCATTCAAAGACACTGCTCAAAGGCTTCAAAATAATGGAATTAAGAATCTAAAAAAAAAAAATCTTTAGTAATACAAAGAATAACAGAAACTGATACAACTTCAATATGTTGACAAACTTGTTCTGGACACCGAGGTAGTACAAACCTCACCAGACCCAATTTTATAATTGTCTCTCTCTTAAGAGCGGTTTTCAAACAATGCACAAGTCTTTTTTCCTCATCCAAAAGGTAAACTGTCCTTTTTCTTTTACTTTTTTTTTTTGCATTAAAAACAGAACTTGTATCAAATTTTTATGCTTTTCTGCCTCCATTGTTCACAACTCAAATGAAAGAATTCATGCACATGTCTTCTTTCATTTGTAGAGATCTAAACCTTTTCAGTGAGGATTTACAGCCTTGAAAGACTTCAAAGGGTTGAACACTGTGGATGTCTGTAAAGCCTGTCAGTGAAATTACAATCCCTCTGCCTGAGCTATTGCACTGATAGACACTTCTACCTGCCTAAAGTACTATTGGCCTGTAATAAATAAATAATTCCATGAATGGCCGCCACAATCAAATAACCTCACATTTCACACATTTCGAAGTTCTATTAAAGAGATGTCTTCTTTTACAAATACTCTTAGACTTGACGTCTAAATAATGTTAAATATCCTCCAGGTTTAGGTTTCAATCCTAATACATTCCTTAACAAAATTATAATGCTCCATATTAATTTTGTGATAATACAAATAGCTGCTGAATCAATAGGCCTACAGCTTGTCTTCACTTTCAATAAACCTTTTTATGGTTAAAATGAATAAATGCTGAAGTATTAATGAAAAAATTAAGCTAATGCACTGTAATCTGTCAGCTATCCTCATGCAGTATTAGTGTATTTTAGTACTGGATAATTGTTGATTAAATCTTTGAAGTGATCAAAAACATTTTCTATTTCTTATAACATTTTTGATCATTTTTTTCTAAATCCTTTTGAAACTAATTATTATGGCATTAAGGAAAGGAATAAAGAGATACATTTGAAGCAACATTAATTCAACTTCACGACTTTACTGTAACATAACCAAGCATGATATTTAAAGGGTTCATTTAAGGTCACATGGTCACATTCTATGAAGCTTTCAGAAACATTTGAGAAGAACAAGATGCCATTTGAGTTAATAAAGCACTAATCTAATACATCTTAGAAAATAATATATATTTCATCATTTGGGAATCCTGACAGGTAAGCAAAGGTGTTTTATATTACATATATCTAATATGTTACATTAAGTGTTATTTCATTTCATTATTATAAGTACATTGGGCTGGAGTGTGGAGGTAACTATGTAAAAATAATGTGATAGTGTAACAATTATATATACTACTAATAATAATTAAATAATTATTATAGTCTTTAATTTTTCCAATTAGTCACATCTATCAGATCAAAACCATTGGATTTTAATGTGGCATTCAACAGATATTCTAATGACTAAATGTCTAATGATCCTCTATATCTGATCAGTGTCATACAGAAAAAAATACAAAGATAAAAAAGAAGAAAAAGTAGTCTGCTAAAATTATTTTAAAGTTTTGCATATCTTTACATTTCCGGAGAAGACACGAAGGGAGACTTGTGAAATCACTGCACACACTTGCTGGTAGCCGGAGTCCTGCTTTAATCTGTTATTAGAAAAGTCAGCCAGCACATTTGACCAAAAAAACTTAATGCAAGCTGTTGGGAAATCGTAAAAGGATTATTCTAAAAAAAAAAAAAAAGATAATCCAATCAAGTGCAGAACATATCTTATCCAAAGAAAACTGCAATGGATTCATTAACACCTGAGATGATTACCATAATCCTCTCTGCCACAATCTTGAAAGCCACTTTCTTCGCACCTGAATTGGTGTTATCAAAGCCTAGCGTGAAAGGGGCCCAATAACAAGACAAGGGAATAACATTCTGTGTGCTGGCTGTCTTTTTTCGTTTTTTTTTTTTTTTAATGGCCGGCAAAAACATAAAATACCTCTTAGAATGGTTCTCAATCAGAACCTACTTTACAAATTAACTTTGGCTGCAGATGACACATACAAATGACCCTTCTTTGTTACAAATAAGTCAGTAAATAAAAAAAAGGTATAACATAAATGAAAGACATGACTTCTGAAAGGATGAAAAAAGACGAGAAAGAACTGAGTATTTTGAAATTGCACTTCAGTGTTGTAGAAAAGACAGCATTTGTCCAGTGCTGTTGTAGCATTTTACAGCCAGTGTTGTAAAAAAGAGGTTCTGGAGTGATTTCTACAGGGACCCTTCATCTCATTAGTGTGTTCAGATTTCTACGACTCCAAAAAACAAAAACAAAAAATAGCTTTACATCTTAAGAGACTTGAATTTCACCATCATTCTGTGTACTGTATTGCTAGAGACCTTTTGAGAGAACTCCAGAATGATTTAACTTTCTACTCTGTATTTCTAAGCTGTATTAAATCGGTTTGTTGTTGTTTTTGTTGTCTTTTTTTGTTAGATTTTGTTTTAATTCACATTAAACTTATGTTTTTACCTAATAGTTAATATCAACACCACTGTCATGATTCCACAGTTTTTCACACGTAGGTAGTAATTTCAAAAACATCATGCAGGTGACAAACTCCGTTATATATATAAAATATATAATAACCACTTTTTGAAAATACCAAAAGTAGCCAGCATCTTATCTTGACCCTTTTGAAAATCAGCTAGTGTGAATTTGAACAGGGGTTGGGGACCTTATTATTATCAACATGTTATCAACCTTCCTGAGCTATTTCTTCCCCCCCACCTCCTTTTATGTTTGGTCTATTCTAGCAACCCACAACTGATTTCATTTTACTTAACTGCATCTGCAAAGCTATTTTAAATGACTGTAGAAACAGCTCAGTGTTGAGGCTAAAGCCATAACCCTAATAAGGGAACCCTCTAAAAAACAAATGACAAATGACAGCCCTATAAAACATTGTCAAGTCTGCAATCAATCTTAACTTTAATAAACAAACATGTATGCGTAGATACTTAAAAAAGCACAGATGTAAAGGTTTGATAAAAAACAAAACTGCAATTTTGAAATTCCATCTAGAACCACATCTACTGCAAAGACCTGTATTTCTATAGCAGACTTGAAACAATTACCAGTTTGCAATGCTGCCATGAGTAAACTAGCAAACAAATACATTTTAAACAGTTTGTAGGATTGCCAAAGTAACTTACTTCATAAGAAGCGTGTTCAATTTACATTAAAAACAAAGTTAGATGAAACACATGCCATGTATAGAGTAGTAAAAAAAGGTTTTGAAAAATGTCATCCTTAGATTGTCAGTAGTAAAAGCTAGTTATTTCAAAAGAGCAAAGGTGGCAGTATGGTACAAAATGTATTTCATAATTTTAACAATTTGTAAAAATACAACAGCGTAACTTTGTACCATTAAATTATGACATTGTCAATAGGCACTAGGAAAAATATGGAATGTGACATGAAATACAATGAATGCTTCAAACACCAAACAAATATCGTATTGTCGTTCAAGCTGTATATCACTCAACGGCCATCAAACATCTTAGAATCTAGAATCCTACCTCTAAGAAAAATCCCTGCTTTCGTACTGTACTTGGAAAAAAGATCATACTGTACTTTTTGAGCCTTACATGCGGCCAAAATAGTTCCGTCCCATAGTGCACCTTACAAACGGACAATAATTAATTGTAATACCAACAAAAACATTATGTATTAAATACACAGAGTTCTTTATACACATTTTTACATGTACAATTATTCGAATATCATCTGACATAAATGTTTCCACTACTACTGAGGGTTTAAAAGAAACATCTCCACGGCTCAATAGATATTAAAATGTCTGCCATGCTACTGTATAAGTGCTCCTGTAAAATGAAAAACTTTGAGGCATTGCTTCATGGGGTGGGTGGATGGTTGTTCTCTTGCTCTATTTTTATGCCCTGTGGCGGGTGGGCTTTAAAATGTATTTTTAAACATTAGGGGGGTGGCCGCAGCAGTGGTCGTTCTTGTGGTTTTGTAGAAGCCTGAAAAAGCAATTATGGCTTCATCTTCACCCACAAGGAATGGCATTTATAAACATTCAATCTGGAATAACTACCATACACAGGGTGTAGAGATGGTTTGCTTGTTTTTCTTTATTTTTAATTTACAAACCATCTATTACAATAACTGTAAATGCTCTAGATTTTTGGCTTCAAGGAATACAGGCATCTTAAAAAGCTTTCTGAAAAGAAATGAGTGGTGTGCAAAGTTAAGAGTTTGAATGAGAAAGCTGGTCAGCCTAACCAATTCCGTTACTGATTGGTTCAGTAAATGTACTATTTCAAAGCAACCACAAATACCTAACATTTTAATGATGTCTGTATGTAAGTTTTTCCGATATAAAATATTATACTGGGGAACTTGGTATAGCTTGTGTGCATTCATTTAAACGTGCGTTGATTATGGGGAATTATGCTGAAATAAAATACAAAGAAAATGTCCTAACACTCCTATTTTAATCTAAAACTTTGTGTCTTGTGAAAAGAATAAAGTGTACGATCTTGTAGACAAAGAACTTTAACTTCACTTTTGACGAGAAGCATTGTAATAGGTCTCTCTGTTGGAGGTACATTTCCTAATTATACTTCTTTGCATATGTAATATATTAAGTATATATTATTACATATAAATCATATCTGCTGCTACTACTACAACTGCTTTCAGCAGACAATGGAATTTTTAAAACATGCTACTTGCTCTTTAAAAATAATTTCACACTGGTACAGACCACACATTATACTGTGCATACAAATTAAATTAAATGTTTAGAAAAAAAAAAAAAAGAAATTTTTTTTTAAGAAGATTGATTTTCACTGGCCCGTTGTATTCCACGTCTTTATAAATTGCAATATATATTGCAATGCGTATATATATTATTTTTATTTTTTAACGAGAAATTATATATAGTTTCTAAAACAGCTTTACATTTTTGTTAATTTCATATTCAGTGCATTTTTATATATAAAATATCTTAAGCATTCATATATCTGAAGTCTTCCTAATATTGTGAAATAATGTGATTTACATTTTCCATCATCTAAAGTAGAATGAGTTCAAACAAATCAATCTAACCTAGATTTTATACAAGGCCCTAGTACATTCGGGGGTTAATTATAAGGACCGGACTGCCAAAGCCCCAAGCTGTCAATCAAGCTTCTGCAATGAAGCAGATCTAAAGAATAATTAAGTATTCAACACATCAGTTACTGCTTTATTATAAAATATCCCACACTAATGAGGGCAATTATAGCCTTCCAATTCATGCATTTAGGGGTAAAGCTTAAGCAAAATAGATTGACATTTAAATGGCTGGGAGGCTGTCTCATTCAGCTCTCTTACAAAATGGATATATACACACACAAACACACATATACACCAAGCTTATTTGTCTATGCAAATACTTACCTGAAAATAATACATTTTCCACATTGACGCCAAAGGTTCCTCCCAATTATTATAATTTTTTGGTCCAATTATGTACTCCTGTGTTGTAAGTTATTGATACCAATAGTATAAGATAAAAGAATGGTGACTGAGGGATGGGTTTACTTTTATTATTCCATGAGGTGGCTTGCCAATTATCTAATTGTTCAGTAGATGCATCTGTGAGACTAAGTCATGAGGTTGTTTGAGATCCTAATTATATTTTGTAGTGGCTTGTTTATGTTATCTACACAATCTCCCACAACAACTCCTGTTGTTATCGTTATTGCACAAGACTGCAAGCTGTCATTTTATGAACAGGAATAGAAACTTAAAGCCTTCACCCAAGCTAATCAGTTACTGAATTTTGGCTCTCAACAGTGTTCTATGTGGAGGATCACTGATGACTAAAACAAAATATAGGCTGGTAAAAATAAAAAATAAAACATTATTACAGGCTGTTTATTAATAAGATTATGTTGTGTAACATAATCAACTATGTTTTTAGCAATCAGTTAAATATACATTTTCTGTCGCTTCTAGGAAAAATATGGTATACTTTTCCTTATTTTTTATTTGTCAAAGATTGTCTGAAACTTATTGAACACAAACAGCAAATTACAATATTAGCAGCAATCATTACCAGGAATAATTATTTTGTAATAAAATGGAATCAATGGTAATAAACAGGTATTCGTGTAACATGGACAGACTAAAGTACTGTGTGCTCATGAACAGAATGTGGGACCTTAAAAATTAAAATTAGGCATGTAATAAAGACCAGTGGCATGTTTCAATATCATGAGCAAAGGATAAAGTCTACTATAACAGAAAGTCCCAATCCTGAAAACGAATAATATGCACTCTCACAACAACAATCTCACCTCATCCATCTGAAAAACGTCAGCCGTTTCTGAAAATATTAAGCCTGTTCCCCCAAAAATACAGGCTCTGCATTGCATGTTTGCCAGAAGCAAGTTAACTACCCATGATTTATGTCTCCATTGAGAAACTGTACATTTGAACCAGAGTCGTCGGATTGTACAGCGGCCAATGGCAAACTGGGCCTGTGGGAGGAAGTCTGAATTTGTCACCCAGTGGAGCGCTGCTCAGTGTTGTGAGACGGCAGCTGAGTGCAACACAAGCGGTCTGATTTCCAATTTGCCTTTCTGTCTCGCACATGCATCAGGTCAGCAGCCTCTGGCTTATTTAGTTTGGATCTGATGCTCGTGAATTATTCACAGACTTTCCAGAATTCTTCATTTATTTCTCCATTATTAACACAGATGTGTTTAAAAATTTAAAGTTTATGGCCAATTCATTTCCCATAACCAATTCCCCATCCCATCATTGCCCTCAGTGCACACCAATGTCTGTCTGTGAACACCCCCTTCATTGGCAAATTGGGGCACTCTCACTCCCAGCTGCTCAGCCTACCCCCCACCCCCCCAACACACACACACACACAAACACACACACACACAATCTCCCCATGCCTGGAGATGGTCTAGGCACCAGTCTGAAGGATACATATCCTTGTAAAATCATTATCCCTTGTCAGAGTAACCACTCACTTCCCAGAGGACCATACATAATATACTCTTTGGATTTCAAAACAGAATAAATTATTTTTGTGCCTCTCTCCATTTGTTATACCTGACCAAAGGGGGATTAGAACAAATACTCAAGGGCTTCATTTGAAGTTGTTTATGTTCCATACAGCTGCGACTAAAATAAGCATGCATACGAGAAGGAATTCAACATGGTTATAGACTAGTATCATTGTTTATTCATTCAGAGGTCAGCAAAACTAGAATAAACATCTGTTTAGTCCACTCTCCCCATTCCCAAAAAGAAAATAAGGACAAAACTGTAACACAATCTGAATGCTGTTAATCTTTCAAAATTAATTCACAATTATTGTGGATGATATAGCAATCAATCTACAAATAAATGTATATATGTATATATAACTGGAGTGAAGTTGTTAGTGGAGTTCCACAGGGATCAGTACTAGGGCCTTTGCTTTTTCTAATCTATATTAATAATCAGGACTCTGGGATAGTTAGCAAACTTGTCAAATTTGCAGATGATACTACTATAGGTGGCTCAGCAGATACAATCTCCGCAGCACAGGCTATTCAAAGGGACTTGGATAACATTCAGCTGTGGGCCGACACCTGGCAGATGAATGTGCAATGCAATGTGGACAAGTGCAAGGTATTACATGCAGGTAACAAAAATATTGACTATAATTACACTATGGGAAGAATAGAACTAGATGAAGTATCACATGAGAAAGACATAGGAGTCTACATGGACTCCTCACTTTCTCCATCTGAACAATGCGAGGAAGCAATAAAAAAGGCAAACAGATTATTAGGGTATATTGTCAAAAGTGCAGAATTTAGAACAATTAGAGCTCATCTGGATACTGTGGACAGTTCTGGGCTCCACACTTCAAGAAAGATATCGCTGTTCTAGAGGCAGTTCAGAGGAGAGCAACCAGACTTATTCCAGGTCTGAAGGGAATGTCCTACTGAGAGACTGAGGAACTGAACCTTTTCATCCTGGAACAGAGGAAACTACATGGGGACTTGATTCAAGTCTTCAAAATCATGAAAGGCATCAACCACATCAAACCAGAGGAGCTTTTCTAGATTAGCAGGGACACACGCACCCGGGGACACAAACGGAAATTGGGCTTCAAGGCATTCAAAACGGAAAACAGGAGACACTTCTTCACACAGAGAGTAGTCACAATCTGGAACAAACTCCCCAGCGATGTGGTTGAAGCTGAAAATTTGGGAACATTTAAAAATAGACTTGGACCACTTAGTTATTAATGGACACCAAATGAGCACGATGGGTCGAATGGCCTGCTCTCATTTGTAAACTCTTATGTTCTTCTGATGTTCTTATTGTGATTCTTTAACTCTTCTCCCTCTCCAAATCTCTGACACTTCAGAATCTGGAAATGCATCAAAGATGTGCCGTGTTGTCACACAGTTTAGGAGGATATGGACATCTCGATAGAAAGCCATCATTCAGGAAATGGGAATTCAGCCAGTTTGGTGGCAGCTTGACACTTGCTCCCACAATTGAAACCTATGATTCTGTTCTGGAAGGTGTCAATCACCCCACCATATCTCACCATCAAAGAGGACATGAGGTCATAAATCCTATGACCACTAGTTGATGAGCAGCCAATCAGCAGCATCAATCCCATGTGGGATCCACCAACGAGGAATGTACGATGAAAGCGGCTGGACCAAATTTGAAACCAAATTCAATATTAGCTAATAATATAGCGGATTGACATCTAGTCTACATTTAACGCAGTTGTGCCCAATCATTAATTGAAAGGTCTCCTATGAGCAACATATGGGTTTCTCCCGAAACAGCATTTGAGACTGATAAAACAAACTGTGAAATAACTAACCAATACTAACATATGAAGTTAGGGTTGGAGTTACAACATTGAATATTTCAAGTAACCTTCCCCTTAAATAGGATACTGTCACTGCTATAATTTGTATCCCTTTTTGTCATACAATTTATGCAACTGCCTATTTTATATATTATTTTAGTAATTTAGCATAGTCATTGTACCTTTGTTCTATAATAAAGACATTGTATCTTTTGAACTTACAGTGAGGGAAAAAAGTATTTGATCCCCTGCTGATTTTGTACGTTTGCCCACTGACAAAGAAATGATCAGTCTATAATTTTAATGGTAGGTGTATTTTAACAATGAGAGACAGAATAACAAAAAAATCCAGAAAAACGCATTTCAAAAAAGTTATAAATTGATTTAGTACTTGGTGGCAAAACCCTTGTTGGCAATCACAGAGGTCAGACGTTTCTTGTAGTTGGCCACCAGGTTTGCACACATCTCAGGAGGGATATTGTCCCACTCCTCTTTGCAGATCCTCTCCAAGTCATTAAGGTTTCGAGGCTGACGTTTGGCAACTCGAACCTTCAGCTCCCTCCACAGATTTTCTATGGGATTAAGGTCTGGAGACTGGCTAGGCCACTCCAGGACCTTAATGTGCTTCTTCTTGAGCCACTCCTTTGTTGCCTTGGCTGTGTGTTTTGGGTCATTGTCATGCTGGAATACCCATCCACGACCCATTTTCAATGCCCTGGCTGAGGGAAGGAGGTTCTCACCCAAGATTTGACGGTACATGGCCCCGTCCATCGTCCCTTTGATGCAGTGCAATTGTCCTGTCCCCTTAGCAGAAAAACACCCCCAAAGTATAATGTTTCCACCTCCATGTTTGACGGTGGGGATGGTGTTCTTGGGGTCATTCCTCCTTCTGCAAACATGGCGAGTTGAGTTGATGCCAAAGAGCTCGATTTTGGTCTCATCTGACCACAACACTTTCACCCAGTTCTCCTCTGAATCATTCAGATGTTCATTGGCAAACTTCAGACAGGCCTGTACATGTGCTTTCTTGAGCAGGGGGACCTTGCGGGCGCTGCAGGATTTCAGTCCTTCACGGCGTAGTGTGTTACCAATTGTTTTCTTGGTGACTATGGTCCCAGCTGCCTTGAAATCATTAACAAGATCCTCCCGTGTAGTTCTGGGCTGATTCCTCACCGTTCTCATGATCACTGAAACTCCACGAGGTGAGATCTTGCATGGAGCCCCAGACCGAGGGAGACTGACAGTTATTTTGTGTTTCTTCCATTTGCGAATAATCGCACCAACTGTTGTCACCTTCTCACCAAGCTGCTTGGCGATGGTCTTGTAGCCCATTCCAGCCTTGTGTAGGTCTACAATCTTGTCCCTGACATCCTTGGACAGCTCTTTGGTCTTGGCCATGGTGGAGAGTTTGGAATCTGATTGATTGATTGCTTCTGTGGACAGGTGTCTTTTATACAGGTAACGAGCTGAGATTAGGAGAGTCCCTTTAAGAGAGTGCTCCTAATCTCAGCTCGCTACCTGTATAAAAGACACCTGGGAGCCAGGAATCTTGCTGATTGATAGGGGATCAAATACTTATTTCCCTCATTAACATGCAAATCAATTTATAACTTTTTTGAAATGTGTTTTTCTGAATTTTTTTGTTGTTATTCTGTCTCTAACTGTTAAAATAAACCTACCATTAAAATTATAGACCGATCATTTCTTTGTCAGTGGGCAAACGTACAAAATCAGCAGGGGATCAAATACTTTATTCCGTCACTGTATATTTTGTCCGATCAATTGTAATGAAATCTACCTCAAGTGGTCAAAAGTCTTATAAGAGTTATTTAATTGAGGAAAACCAACTCTTACTACATACAAAGTTTTTTCAGGTCACTATTTCTGCTGTCCTTGCCTGCCTTTAAAGCTGTAATTAGCATTGCTAATCCATGTCTGTTCCTCAATTAAATAATGGTAATCTGATGAGGAATCACACATTTATTAAGAATTCCTTTCCATTAATAGGACATGATTTAAATTGCAATTAGGGGACACAAAGCAGTGGACCTGTTAGAATAATGGAATAGTCCATCAGCATGCCGTCAAGTAATTCTTCGAATTAAGAGCCAATCAAACAACTTGAGTTAGTTTTATAACAACAGTAATTACAGCTTTAAAAGGTAGAGACTGCAAGAAAACATTGAAAATTAACAAGCTTAAGCATATAGAGAATTAAATATTATTGTAAGAAATTCTAACATAAATCTGAAGGATATGTAATATTAATGACAGACATAATTGCAAAACATTATAAACTTACTGGCGATACAACGTCATTGAAAAGGTATGTGCATACTATACATCTTATTTTAACTAGGTGATGGAATTTGAATGAAAACCTGCATATTCATGAGACTAATTTGCATTGCCACCATATCTGTTGTGAATAGTGTGTGGGTGCTTTCAATGCCTAGGCTGGAATAGAAACTAATAATTAAGCCCTTTGAACAGGCTTTCAATATTCATAGATACAGTGTTTATGGTTGTCAGTCCTTTTTGTTTTTACTTCAGTATATCATGACTTAAAATTAATAACTGTCATCATCTCAAAGACCCAATTGTGTATTCTTTAATGTATTTATGTGTTAATAAATAATCAAATAAAATGTCTAAATCTCAAAATAAAAGCCATTGACAAACAGTAGTTTGAATATGTACCATGCTATAAATGTGTTCCAAGTGTACAAACAAAAAGTAGCCTCATGTAAACTGCTGTTTATTTTAATAGCATGAATAGATAACTTCACAGTTTGAATGGTCTGCTTTTGTTAAGTTGAAATTGTGATGAAAAGCAAGTGTCTGGTGTGGAGTAACATTTCCTTGATCCATGTTTTCTGTTGTGATAGTTCCAGCCATTGAAATTGTGCACACAGGGCTTAGTTAATTTCTGAAGTCGTTACAAACACACAGAGACACAGCGTTTCAATGGATTTTTCAAAGTGCACTATTTTTTATGTAACCATAATCTTCCTATTTAATGATGATACAGTGAAAACCTCTGTTGCTGGTTTCTGACACACCAGTAAGCCCAGGTGAAGTACATCAGCAATTACTCTGGTTCCAATCATTGCTTATTGAGGCCCACATCTCCCACTTCACATCAGATTAATGGAAATGGGGGAAAAGATTAAAAAAGAAAAAAAAACATCTGTTGTACTACAGAAAAAACTGAATTGCAGACATTGAGAGTCATCTGAAATTTGAAATGCATAACAGTGAATGCTCTTAGTGCTTCCACTGAACTGAAGTCACAAGTAAATGGAATTGCTATAATGCTCTTAATGGGTATAAGAAATTACATTGATCTGAAAAAATTGCAGTCCTTTTGAACAGAGGTTGCCTTGTAGCAAGCAATATATAAAGGTCCATATTTACAAACTTTTGTAAACGGAACCTATTTTTAAAAACACAAATATGCCCCTGGATGTAGGCTATATTGCCAGCCAAGTATATTTCAAATTAATAAAGTGTATTTACACTTATGGGGTAATTATTGTATAGTGCAAGCATAGCAAGAGTAATATTTTAAGTTTGTTTCATTTAGAGAGATTGGCCAGTAAGCATACTATACAGGAAACTAGGACAAAAAGGAAAGGACAAAATGAATGTGTGGAAAATGTATGTTAAGCCTATATTACAATTAGAGGAAAATTAAAAAATAACAATGTAAATATTCACAGCACCTCAATGTTTACAGGACTTAGTCGGGAACTGCATTACAAGGAATTATGTAATTTAACAACTATCTCAATATAGATTAGTATAATGAATGTATCAACCTTGGTCTATGAGTAAATAAGTAAATTTAACATCAGTGTAATGCAGAACTCTTCCACAAAATATATACCCAGTTATATGGTAACACACATTTTAAAATCATACAAAAACAGTAACATTAAGAGATGAAAACACTACTTTAAAATAAATAAATAAACAAACAACAAAAACAACATTCCAGTATACAATCAAAAATACCCCTGTGCACAATGGCTTCTCAGATATTCTCCCTTTGCCAGGTCAGTATCTCTTGCAACCACCTACAGGACAGGGAAGGGCTTAAGGACAAAACGCAACTTACTTGTAAAGCAGAAAGCTGGATTGGTCCATTTTCAGTGGATTACGGTTTACTGTGATTTTCCATAACTGATAACTGATAGTAGGACTCTCTCCTGAGGGTATTACTTAAATATCCAAAGTCAAGTAGGTTTACTTTAGCTATTGATTTTCAGCATTTTGTATGCAGGCCAAGCCATATCCCAGCTGAGGCTACCAAGGTTGTGGCTGTAAAGTCAAAATAAAAAGAGAAAATCCCTACACTGTGCACAACAGATTAAAAAAAAAAAAAGCCCATCTGTAATAAATAATTACCCTGGATCATAATGTATTTTTGCCATTAAATCCAGATTTTATTTTCCATTAAGGCTTGTAAAATTTCTGATATTTGTTTACTTTTAATTAAGTAGGTCTCTAAAATGTTTGGAGATACTATCCATCTGAAACCCACTGGCTGTTAGCTCATTTATCTGCACTGCCTGATAAACATAATTAATATTACTATAACGAAGGATTACTATGTTGTTGGGCGTACTAAACATTACATTTTTTTTTTTAAACACAGTGCTTTCAACCCAAAATCCTTCTTCAGAGCTGTCCTAATTCCAACATATAGTGCATTAGGACTACCTAAAAAGGCTTTGGTCTTCTTCTGGAAGTTAACAGTTAACATCTCAATTTCTGTAATTGGTGGTAGCCATCTTTCCTAATTTTCATCATTTCAATAGGGTGTTTAGCCATCCAAAAATATAACACAGTTGTTTACAGGGAACATCCTACCACAAATACTTTACTAGCCAGCTGCCATTCCTAACATGTTACAACTTTGACAAGAAGACCACTAATGCATCAGTCTGTCATTCAGAATGTCCCTCAAGTCGTGGTCATTTATATTTAGGCAACAAGCATATATCATCCTAAATGTCTTAACATAATTTCACATTCATACTGTTCTGCACATAGCAATCAATTCAAAGAACATACAGGGTTATTTAAACTGGTTGTGTGAGCATACTGCAAAGATATAGATTTTTTCAACTGTTGAACTGTTCTATTGTGGTTGGAAGTCCTTTAATGGGTTCAGGGTTTTCAATGGCTAAGCTACAGTATGTCATTTTTGTCCCATAGTGCGTTTGTTCAATAAAAATAAATCTTTGAACGGAAGAGATAAACAGTGAGAAGTTAATTAACTGCATTAGCCTAGAAAGCTTGGGGAAAAAGAATATATATTTTTTTTGGTTCTGTGTAACCTTGAGATGTCGCCTGTAAATATTTTCTCTCCTATAAAGAAATATGAGAAGGTGTAGGGAAGAGGAAAGCTGGCAAACATGCTGCTTGGACATAACCTGGTTGATGTTTATACAAAACATGTCAGGAATAACTGAAAGAGTGAACCATGTATGTAAGCTTATGGTTAACAGACTATAATTGTTTAGGTATACAACCCAGTTAATGATAAAAGTTGGAACCGTAAAGTGCCATTTTCAGCCATCTTTTCAACAGCAATTAAGTATAAATATTTGTTGTAATGTATTGTAATTGTTCAACAGGGACATTTATAATACATTCTTCACAACATCTGTGGCATCCAGACCCTTTGTTTCTTGATATACAAGCATCTTTGGAGGTAATGATATCACACTATTATGGTCATGTGGCTTTAAAATGTACGACCACTTTGAAAATTAAATCTTATTACCTCACAGGGTAGGTCAACAATATTACCAAAAAAGTGGCAATGCACCTCACTAAACATTTAGTCATCAGTAAGTCTTTTGATCGATTGGGAATCAACTCAGCTCATTTTAGGCAACTTTTTAGTTTAGTTTCAACCAAAGTCTTATGCGATTTGACTTATGGCTCATTTTTTGAGTGACTAAACAAAACGAAAAAGATGGGTGATTACATGAGGTAGTGAATGCAGTTGAACACAGAAGTGCACATTTTAATATGGGACTAGTAGACTGATTACTGTAGTTTAAGAAATGGATGACCACTGTTTTCATTTTAAGTTCATTGACGACTCCCCTATTGACTATTCACACTTCAGGCCAAAATTGTAACCCTCAAAAGAAATCCATCTGCTTTATGTGCTTGCACCTTGCTCCATTACATACAACTCATGTGTTCATGACTGTGGACTCTTAATTCATGTAATTTTCATATAGATCTGTTTTTTAAAACGAAACTACAAATGTAAGGAATTATAGTAAATAATGAAAGAAACCATGTTCAGAAATCGAACCTTTGCTATGCTTAAATTAAGACAAAGAAAATAAACTAGGCTAGTTATGTATCATTCAATATTCATCTCGAATAATGTCACAATTTTAAATACATAAAAACAGGCATGTGAATATATCACAAGGAAAAATAAAAAGTCAACAATGAATACTACAGGTGATACACAGCTGTCTCCAATCCAATGTCTTCCCAAACTGCACAGATGTACAGTAGATGTTACATAATTTAGGATTTTTCCCTGATTAAATGCTTACAAACATAATACTGAAGTACTCTGGGCAGACATCAGAACCTGGAGCCAACAAATAGAAAATAATTGAAATATTAACTCCATAAAAAAAATGTGAAAGCTTTTTTTCCTAGATGGACACAACTCTGAAATTGATTGGAACAGCAGCCCCTACTGGTTAGTAGTGTGAATACAATGCATAACTGAATAAAGGGATGGCAGAAAAAGTACTTTCCCCTTTCTTGCTTTAAATTAGAAATCTCCTTTGCCTCGTGAAGAATACTTTGCTTTTCAGATGAAGGTGAAAGAAAGCGGAGGTATTGAATGCCAAAAGGAAGAGCTCCTACAGCAAACCACACCCTCCGTAATGTAACACGGCCCTACTAGAAGGAAGAGCACCTGCTGTCGAACAGGAATTTCAGCCTGCGCTCCCAGTGCTGGCAGGCCCCATCTTAACAGTTCAAACAATGATGCCAAACTATGCTGTATTTTAATCTGATCCTGCATGGAGAGATGGGCTGGAGCCCACAGGGGGTTAAGCTGACAAGCTGCAATATCACATTAACCTACTTTGCCACCAAGCCCCCTTTCAGATACAGATGTTTGAACCTTGTGTGATAAATTCCAATTCCTTTCCTGAGGATGGGTAAGGGAAATGACTAACTGTAATTGAAAGGCAGTAATCTCCTTTTTTGAGCATGTTTTTGTAAGCCTGGTCTGACTCAAACAGTATTAAACATGCCTGATCTCATGAAATCGAAGATTGGTGAGCACCCAGGTGTGCTGAGTAAGCGCTTTGTGGAAAGAGGCTTGTTGTGAAGAGAAGCTGTAAGAGCCCTTATGTTCAACCTCACAATATTGCTTGAGAAAGATCGGTCAGACCGGTTAAACCACTAGGATGATGCTGGCAGGAAAGTGATGTATAAAGTGAAGAAACACTCTTTTCTACAATATTTTTTATGGTGTATGTTTTCAAAATGCCTTAAGTATTCTTGACTTATGTCATTTAAAATATACAATATATTATTATTTAAGTGCCTTATTCATGAAGAGACTCAATTTAATTTCTACAAAGTTTATTTTTTGTAACCTTTCGGTCTAATCCTCGGCTAACCATATAACCTGATGTAATACTGTGGTGCAGTAATACTCAACTCATGTTGTTTAATTTAATGACAAAATCAAACCGCTTTAGGTAAGCTTATCCACATTGAAATCTGAGGAGCCATGCTTTCCCTTAGAAAACAAAAACCACCATATTATACTGGAACCATCCATTAAAGAGAGAATAATCTATGGCTTTGTATGCTTTGATTTGCTTATGAATCAAGTATTTATCATTTTATGCAGTTTATAAAAGTACAATAAATTAGATCTGTTAAATGGTACATGATGTTTTGTTCTAGCATTTTTATGTGTTAACTGGGTATGAAACAAGTCATGTTCTCACAACGTTGTAGCAACGTAAGATTGTTAACTGAGAAATGTGTACGTCAATCTCTTTTTTTTTCTTTTTTGGCTGGAGGTTGCAATCGTGTCTTACACAAATGGCATATGATAAGTGAGTTAGTAATAGGAAATGGTTATCTTCCCACGCTTGTTCTGGAGGAGTGCCCTGTGAGGTGTGGCAGCCTGGCCCACTCAGGGCACCTCTCACCAGGCTGCTTTTAGTTACACATGGAGCAATGAAAAGTGGATGGGGGTTGGCATCCACTGCTGTGGGAAACCTGTTTGCAGAGCATCGGTTTAATATGTATACATCTACGACTACGAGTCAAATGTATCTACACCACATCTAGATCATGTCAGTTTACAAATAAATAGCACTATATTAATTATTATAAATAACATCAACTTTGAATTTACCCCCTGGAAACATCTAATACATGTACAGAAGTGAACATATACAAAGAGAAGATAGCTGAATACATTGGAGATAATGCAGAATTGTAATAGATATATAAATGAATTAGTAAATAAATACTTACCAAGTAAAACGCAAGCAAGAAGAGCCACAATGATTCCCATGCTTTTGATAGTTCCCATTTAGCCAGCAGACAGTCTTAATCCTACTCGACAGTATTGCCCTGTCAAACAATGTTCAGTAACTTCCTTTTATAAAAAAATAATAATAAAAAAAAAAAAGCTGTGTCCAATAGCCTATAAATCAATGGCGTATAGACCACTTTGATTAGACCACAACCTATGGACAGCAGAGAATAGCTCACTTCATCGAGTTGAACATGAAGTCCTCCTTGAAAGAAAGGTTCAATTTGATTCCACAATCAAAAGATGAAGATTGTGTTGTGGATGTGGGAAGTGACACGGAATCGGGGCTTCAGAACGCCCAGACATTCATAATTCGATCTTAATTGGTGATCCGATTCCAATTAAAATGCCAATTAACGACCCCCCCAAAAAAACGTGACCCTCCCTAGTGTTCCACCTATGCGATGTCCAATTCCTCGACTGTATCCGGAATGCAGGCTGCTCAGTGTTGGCTACTTTCTTCCAAGCCGATCTATCTCTGCTCAGATGTGTAATGCAATATAGAGAGAAAAGCGAATCTGCACAGAGCAGCGCTGTAGGAGCCGAATTACTTAAGGCAGCAGGTCGAGATGATCAGCGGCGTTTCGGGTCGTAATCCTGCAACAGGAAGGAGCTTTGCTTTAAGACTGTACAAAAGGAGATTTCTGCATTAATGCGATACCTTCACAGCTTTCATCCCCAGTGGGAAGGAGAGGCATGGAGTGTGCTTGGCGATGACACTTTCTCGGCAGGAACAGCTATTGGCACATGTGAAGTGGATCTACCCACCAAGTGTAGACTAATGCCCTGCACATCATATGCATCCCTATTCCCTCTTGCGTTGTCGTTATAAGGGGGTGCATACAATGGGAAAGACAATACAATCACTCCAAACTTTTATTTCCTTCTAATTTCTGTGGAGTCATTCACTGCCGATCATGTATTATTCTAAAGGGGGGGGGGGGGGGTTAAATGCCTGTTTATCAACATTAATTCACCAGGTTAAAGTCAAGGGGCAATATTTCTATGGCACTTCTTTATTAACATTCAAATATATTCCCAGACAGCCCCGAAACAAAGGTAGAAGCGGTGGACCTTTCTAGACAAGACATGCACTAGATCAATGATCTATCAAATTGCTAGTATGTATCGGAACATGCAACACAATAACAGATTTCACTGGTTACTTATTGGACTCTGCTTTTTGTCCTCAATGTCTCCAGCATCTAAATAATAATAATAATAATAATAATAATAATAATAATAATAATAATAATAATAATAAAATCTATACCTTCTTCAATCTCCACAATACATGCACCTTTCCACTTAGAAGGAATTGTATTATCCTTTTTGTTGCACAATCCACTTTCTCCTTCACACATCTACCGATCAGTCCTCCTGGCACCAGCTGAGCCCGTGTTAACTGGTCTAACCCCGGCAAGTACGAAAAAACAAAACCCAAAACGGGGAAAAAAACACTTGAACTGCAGAGACCGCAAAAGCGCATGTGCAATTTCGATTTTGTTCCAGGTATGTTAGCGGTCGACAAAACCGATCTGGTCTTGATTAGTTTCTTGTTGCATTTGTTTAAAAAAGATTTGTATTCCTTGAATTTGAAAACTAAGCAGTGTGCTTCCTTTCTTCTCTCTGAGGGCCCGCCTCCGGGGAGGGATGGAGCGCTGCTTGTGGACTGGGCTTGTCCCACCTAGAGGAGGGATTCATGTCCATGTGTCCCCCATTGGACAGCAGGCAGAGCTGATTTGAATTTACTACTCCAGCAGGGCTCCCTGTTGGCTTGCCTTCATTCTTACGTTTCAAGTTATCCAACAGAGCCAGCATAATTGCGGTAGGGATAGAAAAATAAATGGGTTCCTTGTAATCATTTGATAAAGATACCTTTAGTCGTGCAGACAAATTGTGTTGGCTTTAAACTTTACAGTTAAAATACATATCTGTCAAAAGTACACTGTGTTGGGACTACTTTGAAGTCACAGATTATAGGATTTTAGCCATGGACTCCTCAAGATTTATTTTCTCCTATACCAATCTGCCATCCATTGGAGTTTATATTTTTCTCTCCTCTGTGTCTAATTATTTATTTTATTTGATTTTATTATAGTTTTTATAGTCTGTGAATTGTTCATGGTTTATTTATTTGTTTATTGTTGATGTCTGTTTATCAATCTGTAAAGCGCTCTGTGGCTTTGATTGATTTCATTTTAAGTGATTTGGGGTAGATATTATTGATCGGTGGATGGGGTCGAAGTTTTGGTTTGGTCAGATGCTCTGATGCTTCAGTTCCTTAATACAACAGACACTTATAAATGATCACACACACTACAAATTATCTTATTTTCTCCAAAAACTGACATCAAGAAGGACACAGCTTCAGGTTTAGAAAAGCACATTTTGGTTAATCTCTTATAAACCATTGATTGACAAATTATGCATCTGTAAACAAAGACAAAACACTGTGATGATGGGCCTGCTGTCTAAGGCACAGTGGATTGTTAGCACCACAACAAATCCACTGAGGGCTATAGTGTTGAGATTTCATGAATTGTACGTTTTTTTAACCATAAATACTATTTTGCGCAACCCTGGCGATGGTTCCCCCGCTCCCTCCTTTCTGAAAAAAGGTGGGCCAGCCTTTTTATATAGAACAGACCAATATGGATTTCCTTCCTTTTGTACCTCAGCTTTTCATAAACTTGCATTTGAAGGTGGAATGTGTTCAAATGAACTACTTGATTAAGGAACTAAAATGAAAGCCATGTTGTAACATTGTTTAAAATTGTATTTTCATATCGGAGTTTATGGACCCAGTCCTTATCTGACATTATACGAAACACTGAATAGAAAAATGTTTTATCTATGAATATTGAATTCATACATTCTAAACAGTATTAAAACTGCACAGTTGTGATGTGTTCAACATTATTTATCTTATACAACAGAGGCTTAACAGGGTATTCTGTCGACAAGAGTAATCTCTTAACATTGAAGGATGTGGATTAGGAGAGGATCCAATCCCTTGTTGAACACAGAACATAAAAACATCAGAATTTTCGCATTTCAAGTGGTGCACCAGTGAATTTTACCATTTAAGCAAATAATGATGTATCATCAGCATACACTACAGTGATTCAATCTCCAAGTATGATAGTCACACAAATACATAACTATAAGGACACAGCAGGACAGTGGGGTTCGAATCTGGAAAACTATAGGACATTATTTGTTTTTTTATGAGAAACTCTGTTGCAGAGATAATAGGTTAATCTCAATGCTCAGAACGTCCATAGGATACCAATATATATATATATATATATATATATATATATATATATATATATATATATATATATATATATATATATATATATATATATCACTCACCTAAAGGATTATTAGGAACACCATACTAATACTGTGTTTGACCCCCTTTCGCCTTCAGAACTGCCTTAATTCTACGTGGCATTGATTCAACAAGGTGCTGAAAGCATTCTTTAGAAATGTTGGCCCATATTGATAGGATAGCATCTTGCAGTTGATGGAGATTTGTGGGATGCACATCCAGGGCACGAAGCTCCCGTTCCACCACATCCCAAAGATGCTCTATTGGGTTGAGATCTGGTGACTGTGGGGGCCATTTTAGTACAGTGAACTCATTGTCATGTTCAAGAAACCAATTTGAAATGATTCGACCTTTGTGACATGGTGCATTATCCTGCTGGAAGTAGCCATCAGAGGATGGGTACATGGTGGTCATAAAGGGATGGACACGGTCAGAAACAATGCTCAGGTAGGCCGTGGCATTTAAACGATGAACAATTGGCACTAAGGGGCCTAAAGTGTGCCAAGAAAACATCCCCCACACCATTACACCACCACCACCAGCCTGCACAGTGGTAACAAGGCATGATGGATCCATGTTCCCATTCTGTTTACGCCAAATTCTGACTCTACCATCTGAATGTCTCAACAGAAATCAAGACTCATCAGACCAGGCAACATTTTTCCAGTCTTCAACTGTCCAATTTTGGTGAGCTTGTGCAAATTGTAGCCTCTTTTTCCTATTTGTAGTGGAGATGAGTGGTACCCGGTGGGGTCTTCTGCTGTTGTAGCCCATCCGCCTCAAGGTTGTACGTGTTGTGGCTTCACAAATGCTTTGCTGCATACCTCGGTTGTAACGAGTAGTTATTTCAGTCAAAGTTGCTCTTCTATCAGCTTGAATCAGTCGGCCCATTCTCCTCTGACCTCTAGCATCAACAAGGCATTTTCGCCCACAGGACTGCCGCATACTGGATGTTTTTCCCTTTTCACACCATTCTTTGTAAACCCTAGAAATGGTTGTGCGTGAAAATCCCAGTAACTGAGCAGATTGTGAAATACTCAGACCGGCCCATCTGGCACCAACAACCATGCCACGCTCAAAATTGCTTAAATCACCTTTCTTTCCCATTCAGACATTCAGTTTGGAGTTCAGGAGATTGTCTTGACCAGGACCACACCCCTAAATGCATTGAAGCAACTGCCATGTGATTGGTTGATTAGATAATTGCATTAATGAGAAATTGAACAGGTGTTCCTAATAATCCTTTAGGTGAGTGTATATCATTGGAGCAAGAAACCAGTGAAATTGGTAAAAAGTTTAGGAAGTTTAACTTTAATTGTTCCAATATGCAGACTAAAAATAATATTTGTTCTATACCCCAACAATGCGTATATTGTTAGGTGGTGATGAACAGACTATATTATTTATTCAAGAACCAGCAGAAAATCAAAAAGGTGTAATAAATAGCAAACTTCCATCACAGAAACCATTTCACAGAACAATGTCTAATCCAAATACTTGCACACAGGGAATTAGTAGTCAAGGGAAATACAGATAAGCAGTAACAGTTTTTAAAAAGTAAATGGCTCTTTTGTTACAAAAATACATTTCTTACAAATATGTCACTCACTGTGCCTCCTTAAGAGAACAGCTGCAGAAGTAAGTACACAAACTTAAACCTGTTTGTTACAGGATGAAAAAGCAAAGAGAATAATATATTACACAGAATACAGTACACTCAGAAGTGAAATTAACTCTTTAAGCCATCAGGTATTAAGATTCATCTAGTAAAGAAGGTCAGTGACCATGTAATAGTATTAATAACATAAGTGAACTGTTCAATTTAATTTAATATTTGGGCTGTCACTGGCAGAATGGGTAGATGATTACATATTTAATGGGGACTACAGGGAAAGTCACATACTGTCTTGTCCATGACATAGAGGACTGGAAAATGATCCTAGTTTTTCAAATGTAGTCGAGGGGGAACTGATTTAACGCCTTTTGAACAGCAACAAATGAACCTTTAGTCATTTCAGTGGTACTACTGGCTCATTTTAAAGCCTGATTATAGTATTTCATCACTGTAGTAGACTGAGAAGGGCCTTCATTTTTTATCATTAAATGAAAAAAAGCAATGACGGGTAGCATTCTATACAAAAGCTAATCAGCAGTTGTCAAATACTGTGTGTTATAATTTGTTTTTAAATCACATGAAGCATTCATTAAGGTCTTTAAACAATGTAGAGTAAAGTGTCAGGTGTGAATAGTGAATATGGAAACCAAGGAACTGTGTGTTTATTGTTTCTGTTGTTCAGGGGATGGGCAGTGTGGAGTGTGTGTGATTGTTGTTTGTGCCTGCCTGCTGTGTGTCTCCATGCATGATGGGTGCAAGGATCAGTTCCCTGTATACAAACTGGTTTGGCTGGGAATGTTTGGCGGTAATCAGACCACATACATGTGCAAGGGGCTACCTGGGGCTTCAAAACACTCAATGCCTTGATAGAGGTGTTGTAGGACTGCTGGGACTGACTCACGCTGGGAGACAGAAAAGGTTTAACCTGTGCTGCATTGCTTGGTGAAGTGTAGCAAAACTTATAATTATTTGTTAGTTTCCAGTTTGGCAGCAATGTGATTACCTGTCAAGCAAGTTTCCACAACCCAAAAAATAAATAAAATCTGCAAGAGTATTCATTCTTCATGATTCCAAGATTAAATCCCGTCTCACAATGAAACTGTGAAAACAACTGGATATTAATTAAGACATCTCAGTTTAGGAACTGAATTCCTTCTTAGCACATTGCACTCTAATTGAATTGTGATGTGTCCCAACCCAGGAAGCTGTATTTCAATTGAATACTACATTTCCCAATGAATACCATATGTATCCAATATAGATACACATGCTCCCTACAGATAAGGGTAGCTTAAATACAAGACCTGAGCCCACAATTATTTAATTGAATTGTTTGCTTAAGTAGATCATTTTAAAATTATTATTATTATTATTATTATTATTATTATTATTATTATTAGTAGTAGTAGTAGTAGTAGTAGTAGTAGTAGTAGTAGTAGTATTTCTTGGCAGACACCCTTATCCAGGTCGACTTACAACATAAAATGTTTTTGGCTTACAATATTTTACTTACATGAAATCTACATTTTAGCATTTTAAAAATAGTGTCTTCTAAGTGTATTTATTTTTACTCCAAAGTCTGCAGCTCTTTTTACACAACTTCATTTAAATGATCTTATTTATGATATGGTCAATATTAATAAGCTATAACAGCAAGTTTAAGAATATACTAAAAATATCTTATATTATTTAGCTAAATTGAGCTTTACTGTTGACTTTAATATTAGCATTGATTAAATCTCAGTTCAGATGCAATTATTTCTCAATGCATTGCAGACACACTTCATTTATTTTCTTTGTGTCGGGAAAGCAGCCATAAAAATAGCGCAAACGGGTACTGCACACTCCTAAATTTGACCCTTTGAGCAACACGGAGGGAATGGGCTGCAGAGGTGAGGAAACGTTGGGGAATGAGTCCGTTTACTCATTTTAGGGAAATGTTATCTTATATTATTTGAACTGATCCATTGCTTGGTCGGGTGATCTAGTTGATCTGATTCCCTACAGACTTACGCCTCTCCTAGTGCTAGAGCTGTTCAATCTGCCTGCAGGTTGAATTTGCATTTGATCAGTCTACTCTATAGAGACCGTAAATTGCTAGATTTTCCGGCAAATTAAATAATAAATTGCAGGGCTTTAAATGCAACATATTAATATGAAACGACAATTTGTCGCGTTCTTTAGTGAATGGAGTGCGTTATTGTGCCTGCAGCTAGTGAGGCTTTGTCCATGCGTCATAGCTGTTTATACCTGCTATTTGAGTAATTAGTAATTGATATGGATGTCAATTATTGATTAATTGATTTGGCTGATATTCTACAGGAATATAAATAGGCTAATACCTATTATTATTCTTATTCTTATTATTGTGATGATGATGATGATGATGATGATTATTATTATTATTATTATTAGTAGTAGTAGTAGTAGTAGTAGTAGTAAAGTGCAGTGACTGGAGGTTAAACATGAGTACAAAATAATCCTAACACAATCCTAACCAGATAAATGACCATCTTTAAATAGCATCTTAGGCACCACTATCTATATATCCCAGGTGGTTTTGTTGCCCCACCCCAAGGTGAAAACGTTTACTACACTGCTCCTTGAACCAAAGTTGTAGACTTTGAAAATATTGAGCTGACGAAAAGAAAATGCATGCAGTTATCAAATAAACTACTGTATTAATATAATACACACCCTAATATTACTGTACTGTGTAATTGTTAGTTTGGATGTTGCATACTTTGATATTGTGTGTTATCAACGGCACTTTAGAAAAGTAACTTTCAAAGGTGTTATACTGCAGTTGTTTGGGATAACCAATGATAACTGTTGAAATGTTTATGAAGTGTTTGATTGAAACAATCATATGAACTCCTTTAGTGATACAGCAAAGAGAAGAGGTAGGAGAGTGGGATGTCTAATTGAAAATTGGTGATTGATATTGCTTTTTAAAAATAAATCACAGCCTGCTGTTTTTAGGTATTTCATGTTCCATGCCTTTACACTGCTCTTGTGCTGAATGCATGATAAATATAAAATCAATAAACATTTGTTTATTTATATTTGTGTCAAAAACAAAACAAAACCCAATTAAGACTAGATACTTACAAAACATAATGACATTCCCTATCTCTAAGGAACAGAGCTGTATAAAGTATTAGGTTTGGGAATTCCATATCAGCTGTATTCTAATACCAAGTTATATGCTGTGCATGAAAAATGTAGCTGGCTGATGGGAGTCGTGTTTTCATAAAGCTGTGTTTTTGTTGTCAACCCTTTACTTTAATTCCTTGTGTATACAATTGCATCTGAATGTCTTTATGTATTCTTTATTGCAACAGGATGCATTTATTTAAGTTTATATTCCCCATTAAAACAGATAATGCATGTTTATACTTTGTATTCCTACAGATCCCCACAAAGTATGTAAATAACAGCACAAGTGAAATTGGGAAACAATCTGGAAACAATATCAGAAGCCAAGTGATAAGGAACCCAAGGCAAAGTGGCAATTAAAAAAATCCATTCTGATTTTATCACATCCTATTAAATGCTTCTGTCTTTCACAATGTTCTTGTTTTGCCTGGTTTCTTATATGTTGTTCATTACACCTCATCCACATATTACCATTCTTGAATATCCTGTAATTTGTTTAGTGTCTGTGTGTTGTTTGGAAGATATATAGATTCACTGCAGCTTCTTAAATTTCAAACCGTCTTGGCAGAATCGGAAGATTTTTAATGAAAAGCTTAGAGTAAGCAGTGCATACAGAGTATATCAGTGTTTTAAAAAAATAGCCTTTCTACAGTGCATGTTTTTGTAGGATTGGCTGTTAATCCAATGGAGAATACATTAAACACTTCAATGAGATTTTAAACAAATTAAAGCTGGGTGACACAACAAACCTACAGATGCCTGCAGGCATACTTTAAATGAGTACATTGACACCCGTAGAAAACAAATTAATATGATAAAATAATGACTGGTCATAATAAATTAAGAGAAATTGCTCTATATCTAATCCAAAGAAAATAATTCTGAATAGACAGCAAACATCATAAAGATAAGGTGGTTTAAAAAGAGGTTGAATGTCCATAGATTCAATATTTGGTCTGAGAAACATCATGAAGCTGACAGAAGCCTCATTGATTTCAGAAAGGACTATGACACTGCATGTGATTTACTGCAGCAGGCTGAATTCCATCTTGATCTATGGTTGCAGGTGTAAAAGATCTACCAAGAGAGACATGAACATTTTTATCTTCCACCCACAGTGCATGCCTCAGAAGCAAATGTTTCTGACAAATAAGGTATCACACAAAGATTGGTATTGGTAAAATATTTAGAGAGATGGAGGGAGTGAGAGAGATTGAATATTCCTTTAAAATATGCTGCATATGAATTGGTACTGAAAAGTGACATATCAGAAGCCAGGCATGTTTTTATTTACCTTTAAGTTAATCCTTCCTATCATGCGTCACACACTATTTATCCATTAGGATTGAGGAGGTCAGATGCAAACATGATATTGTTTGAGTGCTGTCATGTGTTTGAGTTCATCCCACGTTTGTGAATATAAAAACATTCATATGCCCTTTTGAATGTTCTATTTTTGTTCAACAAACCCTCAGTGCTAATTTTATTTGAGATATGAAACCATTATTCCTGATTCCTTAGCACCCTATGATTATACATTTATGAGATGACTAAAATGTCTACAGTAAGGAAATGTTGTTTAAGCTGTTCCATCTTCTCTCAAGTTATAAACCCTGAGACATGGTGGTGGTGGGTGCAGTAACATAAAGTGGTAGGGTGTGATTACAGAGGACTCAACTCTACCTCTGCAATTAATACATTACTTTTTTCTTTAATTTAATGCACTTCATCAAATAACGTTTAGAGATACAGTAAACAAAAATACAAATGCAACAAGGCATATCTGATAAAACATTATATTGCATAATAGTATCAAACTTCAACTTCTGTATCTTCAGCAGGAAAAACAACTGAGGGATGTAAGCTTTTATATATACAACTTTATTATTCATAGATGAATTATGTTGTGTTAGGTCAACTAAAGTGCATATTTAGAATGAAATGAAAACATCCAACATATATGTACATATTCAGATTGCAGTTATATTATTCTTATTTAAAAACAGAAGAACAGATCTGGGGGAAAACAATAAGATCATTTGTATTATAGTTTTTCTTAGTGGATTTGAACAACAATGGACTGGAAATAAAACATCTGTAGATGCAATAGAAAGTGCTTTATAACGAACAATCAAATAGCAGAAGACATAAATACACTCAAGGTAAAAATGTCATATGTGACCAAAACGTTTCAAACATGACCACAAAATGTTCTATGTGACCATAAAAATATCATGCACGGCCAAAACATGTTATATGTGACCAAAAACTGTCAAATGTGACCAAAAAGTTGTTTTTTTCCTGTGTCTGTGTGTGCAGGTGAATGTGTGCATGAACGGATCCAGGTCGCTGCTCTCCGACTCCAAGGAGATCCCATATCCTACTGTCACAGGGGTCAAAGGTGTCGCGGCCTCATCTTTATGCTTATAGTATGCCTGCTTATGTTAACTCTGTACCACGGGTCTGTGTATATGTTTGTCAGTGTCTCTGTGCTGGTCAGTTAGTGTGCATATGTGTGTTGACTGTGTGAGTCAGAGAGTCTTGTCCTGTTGTTCTGGATCAAATAACAGAGCCATTAAAGGAACAGGAATGATAGTACCCTTATTTAAGCTACCAAACATTATTAAATATTTGATTAAGTAGCATTTGGAACATTATAAATGTTCTTGTAAAATAAATATCAAATTATTATTTTTTTAAGTCTTTTTAAATCATTGTATTGTTTTATTGTGATTATACAGCACTTTGGTACACTTTGTGCTTTATAAATACATTTTGATTGATTTTTTGATTGAAGTACTAGGCTGTAGAATGTACCATTTGATTCACATTGTACTGTATGATGTACAAACACATGCCACAAGGTAAGCAATATTTACACTAATTATTGAAGTTACCTATTTTTCCAAAGGACAACATAGTAACTTACCACAGCAGTTGGTTTCAATCGTCTACTAGTTTTGATTGCCAGCGTCAACAGATATGTATTTATACATTAAATGTGATCACTACAAATGAATTAACGGAATTTCATCTGAAACCTTTAACTTGCACAAATCTTCACTGAAATTGTATTTAGACTGTGAAACTGAATTTGCTGACTTTTTGTTAGTTTTTAAATTGACAACAATCACTAATTTCTGAAGGGACAGCTTGAGGAACACAGAGAATTCAATTAAATGTCCACCAAGACATCACAATATCAAGAGGTTACTGCATGTCATACCCAATAGTACAGTTTTATTTTATTTTGCAGAGGATGTCACATTAACAAAAGGCATAATCTGGGCACTTGGCCTTCACAGATCACAGTAATGGAAAGTGTTTTTATATCTGCAAAACTGTCAAACCTGACTTTTGTTTTTCAAAGGTGAAAATAATTAACTGCCTGTAGACTTTCCAGTAGTGATTACTACATAATTTAGCATTCTGTTGTGTCACAAGGCTGAAATTGTATAATATTGGTATTGTACAAAACTAGTATTAACTGTAATCTATTGGTCTCTTTATTGATTAAATAATGCTTTTCATGACATAATCAGTTCCAAACACTGTGTACAAATAACAAAGATGAACAAATATTGACATTCGATGTAAAAAAGACATCTATACAGATATCTATATTACATACAGTGTAAACATAATACATGTACATATACACCCACACACATTTAGTAAAATGGGCTCTTTGTAATGTATTAGTGTCAATCACTATATATAACATCCTACAACAAACCCACATTCATGCAGGCAGCCAGTTTAATTGAACGAGTTGAAGATTTAAAAATGTACAACTTGTAAATGTCCTGCCAGTCTACATTAACATATATTCAGTTTTCTCAAACTGGTAATAGGTGGTCACGCTCTCTGAAATTAAAGTGATTAAATTCTCTGTGGGGAAAGGTCTTTCTGAAGGTGAAGGATTTGACATTGTCAAACTTAAAAGCATATATTTGTTTAAGTGATTCAGCCTCTGTGAGATGGGAAAGAAATGAAGCTGTCAACAGAATAAAAGATCTTTCCAGGTAGAATGACTCACAAATGGCCGAGGAAGCACACAACCATTTTCATATCTGCAATAATAGAAATGGCATAGTCCTACTTGTTTTACTCTTGCATTGTTCATGTTGTATACAGCTTTACAAAAAGTATCTATTATGTGTATTTTTGTTATTTTAGCATATTATTTAGTAGTATCAAGTGACTCAAGGAATATGTTCAGTACAATTTTCAGTTCAGTGTTTTTTTCCTGGGAAATAAGCAGTCTTCTAGATATATGAGTGCTTCAGCAAAGTATAGTCCTTCAATTTGATAAAACTGCTATAACATGCAAGACAATATGAATATCTGTTCCGTAATCTTCTTGATCAATGTTTACAATTCCTGCATATTTATTAATTGGTCATCATCATAAAATACTCAAGGATGCAAACCAAGTGTACAGCTCAAGAATCCACCCAACAAAAATCAGTCAAGCATTGTTGAGATGGAGTTAAAACCAAGTTATGATTGTGTTTGATTGGAGACTGGAAATTGTGGTATTGGTGAATGTTAATGGCAATTTAGACTTGCATCATGACTTTGGGAGACAAAAGACTGAATATAAAAAATGTAGAGATTACAATATCTTATTGTGGCAGCATGGGGGGATGTGTTACTCAAGTACCTGTATTACATTAAATAACTAACTTATTAGATCAAAGTACTTTTTGAAAATTAAATACATCATTATTAAGCAGGACGGTTAAGTAAATGTGAGCTACATAGACGTTTATAGTAGGGGATTGTTTTTGGGCCATGTCCAAAATAAATGTGACTATCAGATTGAAGAGAAAGGGGGCTTAAACAAATTTGATGCCAGAAACAACATTTACTTTCTTTTGTTTCACATGAAAAAGAAATATGGCACTTTATTTATTTAACTGTGCTTCTGCCAATGACATGTCCCTTTGTTTGTAAATGGGACAGCTGCCTAGTCAGGTTCTGTACTGACTTTGTAGTCAGACAAACTACCAACTGGTTGAGGGCTGTTGAAAAGCTTAATGTAACTCCATGTTTGTTTTCTTTGCAGCTGTAGCGAGACATAAGAAGACACATTGATTATCTTCCAGTGGAGACTAGTTGAAAGGCTCTTCAAATCTGTAAGTTAATGAGTTACATTATTGAGGGGCACAGTATAACTGAGCAGGGAACATAATAATAAATGTGAATAAATATTACAAGTGATCCCATCAGGGTAAAGCAGAGAGAAAGAGAATTCTATGGTGCTTTTGTTCAGGAACATGCTGTAACTTCAGTTGGATCCATTGATGTGTACAGTAAATGCATTTAAAAAATTTTGGCGTTCAGGCTGCAAAAATAAAAATGAATCAATACTGCGACCAGAAGCAAGATTAATAGATTGTGATAAATATTTCAGTTCATCATTTGTATTGTAACTGGAATGACCTTTTGTAACAAGCCCTTGGCTAGGCTGTAACTTCATGGGAACAGCAAGCAGCCTTTATGAGTGAGAACCTAGGAGTGGAAACTGTGATGTAACTAAAGATATGGCCACATTTACCTTTATAATTTATTACAGAACATTCAATCAAGAGCAATGTTCAAATTCAAACAATGAATATTAAACTCATCCTTGTAGTATATTTAATAATTAAACAAAGAAACAATATATATATATATATATATATATATATATATATATATATATATATATATATAAAATTTAGAAAGTAAGTGTGCACAGAAATTATAAGCATCAGAATAATAAATGCACTCCAGCCAACTATCAAGACATAAGTCGCACAATTTCAAGATACGTTTCAAGGGAAGTGTTAACATCCTTGTTCTGCTCTGCCACAGCAGGTTCTCCTTTGCCCTCACGTATGATGAAGTGTAGTGCCATAAATTAAATAGCAGTTTTGTGTTTTGCAAGCTGTTCTGGAGCATTTTAATGAGCTCGGTATTATTTAAAATGCTGCCCTTTTCACTTGCCTTTTACTTTAAATAGGTTTCTCACATTTCAGTTCTGTATCTTTTACCTGAAGAACTGACAAGGCTGTTTAGCATTTTGACCATACAGAATGGGATTAAGTCAGTCAGTACTTTTTCATAGCTAATACTGTATAAGTTATGCAGGTGTGTTTAGGGAAAATCAAAGAGCAACTGTGCTTTAATCTTATCAAATGGGATTTCTGCAGCTTTGAAATAGCTGTATGATTATGGTTCACTTATCTTTTGGGGGCTCTGTGCAGCGAATAAGTGTTTAACAAAAGTGTATAAAAATTAAATGACTTTATGATCACAAGAAAGAGTGGTAAAATGTAATCAGACATATTTTGTATAATTTAGGCATGTAACATAGTATTTTACTGATAACAGGAAATATAATTTATTGAAGCATGAAACTGGAAAATCAAAAGCAAAAATCTTTTTTTGTTTCACCCTAACCCAACCAAGGTTAAAATATGGTTTTAAATAATGTCACATTAATAATGTAATAAGATATGTTCAATACATTATGACAATTGACAGCTGTCTGAGAATTTCATTTGTTTTTACATTGACTAGATTCTTTAATGTCTAGTGTTACACTGATCAAATGAAACATTATTGCTGCACACAAAAGTAATAAACATCTTTATAGTGGATATAACATGCTGAACTTAATTCTCCTTTTTGTTGCTGTTTCTTTGAGATTATATTTAATTAGAAGTGGAACATTCTAATAAGTACCTTAAAACCAAGGCACGTATTGTACTAGTTTGACAGTCAACAGTTTGTATCAGTGAATGAGGTCTGCAGCTAAACCTCCAATGATCATCATGGTAGAAAAGTGTTTGCATTGATCCATTGCTCTTATATTTTGTAAGTTGCCCTGGACAAGGGTGTCTGCTAAGAAATAGATAATAATAATAATAATAATAATAATAATAATAATAATAATAATAATAATAATAATAATTTTGAAAATTACAGAAACAATCCATGATGTTTTGCAATGTTTTATAGTCTCTTTTGTTAATAAAAACACACTTTCCTTGTTGATAAATGTTTTAGTAGGAATCCTACAGGGAACACATTTGTTTCATACAGGCAAGCCAAGAGTGGTAGAATGAAAAAAGATTCAGTCAATAATATAAGAAGTCTAATGTAAAGTAATTTACAAAATACACAGAATGTTTTTCTTCACTCTACAGGTCCCAATAGTATCAGAAAATCATTAAATGTTCCCCTAGTGAAAGCTCATTGCAACACTGAATAAAATAGTATTACAAAAACATAGAGGTTGAAATCTGATGAGGTTTCACGTGAAGATTAAATTTGATAAGACGGTAATTCTTTGTTCATTTAAACTCAGTAATTGCTGGGCTAAGACTTATCTCCCCCCCTACCAGAGCACATTGTGTTTGCAATCATTTAAATAAAGTAGAATGAAAACTGGTATTTTAGCTTGTTTAATGTGCCCTATATACAAAGTGATTCTAAGACCCGATTCTTGATTAACTCCCATATATTTGGCTCAAGACTCTCATCACCCTGTGCTTAGAGAGAACATCCTCAGTTCTGAATTCAACATTAAATTATTTTTGCTCAGCTTCCATTTATGTCCCGTCATTCTGCTGGAGGAAGTCAGTTTGAAGTAACTGGTTATATTCACCTTTTTGAAGTCTGAATCACTCCACAATGTTTCTCCACAATGCCTACCGTTTGACAGTGATGACCCAGTCCTGTTGCATAAATATTTAAAGGGTTAATCAAGTATAAGTGCCTGTTTCAGTGATGTCCATTACTGGGGTTCTCGAGACAGATCCTCAGCACTCACAGACACGTATTTTGGGTTGATGTTCATTCTGGCTTAGTGGCAGTGATACCTGAAGTTGTGTCTGTGACAGTGGTTCAGATCTAAGCTACATGAATAATACATATCCCCAATACCTGCTCATTTCTGTATCACATTAAGATCTTTTCATAGCAGCTCAGAGAGGGTCAGCTGTTCCCACTTTCTTTGTGCCATTAAAAATATATAATAGCGTCCTCTTTACACTTTTATGCATATTAGAAGTCTCAATTCACCCAGATGAGAATGTGCCCCTTTCAACACTGACCAACACTGATTCCTATAGATTCAGAGGGATCGAGACTTTCACTACATCTATGTAATACATTCTGGAAATCCAAGTACACAATACTGTAGAATCTATATGCAAATATCCATAGCCTCTACGGAGATATGCATTAGTTTGCATGTGAAGAGGCATCATGTAACAAGGAATGAGGACAAACACACACATATACACATGCACGCACACACACACAGCTAATGAGACCTCCAAGTGAACCAAGGCTGGAAGAGCATGCGTCAAAAACAATCCTATCATGGGATGCTGTCACATCATAGCAGCTGTCCCCAAGGATAAACTTCTGTCTTTTAGTTTTGTTTTCGCTGGAAGCCATTATCTGGCTTACCTTGTTTAGTTATCCTTAATTCAATGAGAGGATTCAGTGCTGAGTGCTCTCCTCTCCACATCTCTTTTTGTCTCTTCATTGGTAGAACAACAAATACACGCCAGGTGCAAGACTGAATGTAAAGTGTGAGAGTTTGGTGGAGCCAGGGCTGAAGTCGTAAGATTAAGAAATGTTTAAAGAAATTAACAAACAATTACAAGCTCTGATCAAACAAGTTACACTTCTGCTTGTGCTCATTTGTATTCCAGTTCATGCTGCTTCACCACTTTGAATGAATGCCACAGCCAAAGCTTCTAATCATCCACAACCCTGAGCTAATCAAACCTTCAATTAGTGGTCACCTTTTTAGGGCATGTGTGGATGTGGAATAGGAAATATTACTCCCCATGCTAAAGAGGTGTGACAGCTAACGAAGAGCTCCCTATTGCATCGTACTATTGGGACATCATCCAGCAACTTCATGATTAGATAACCAACCTTTCACATCATCCTATTTTCATCCGTTGAGCCACCATTGACCTTTTGATTTTAGTTTCTTTAAAAAAAAGAATTTTGTAATCCGTGTTCAACAGATGCAAAAAAATAAATAAATTATAAGACACAGAGAGAGATTCACTTTTGCTATCTTCCGTCCAGATCAACCAGTCATGTCTCCTGAGAGTGAAAGGCTGTTAGTGTTGTTTGTGAGATGAGCAGATTTTTAAACGTGTTAAAACCACCCATCTGCTTTTCTAGGCCCATGTGTCATAGCCATCTGATCTCAAATGTTAATAAGCACAGTAGTGCAGCAAAGCAGATATTTATTTGTACAAAGAGATTGAAAGAAACTGATTATTATTTTGGAAAACTAGCATTAAAGTGATTTCTATAAGATGTTAAAAACAATTCAATAAACAAACATTATTTTAGGTAGACTGATTGATGGAATGTGAATGATCAGGGTATTTTTGTTGTTCTGTCTCATCCTGGAAATCAAGAATGCTTATTTAAGATACTACATTATTTTAAAATAAAAGTCTACCTTTTTTATTATGACATTTATCTAGTTTCTGTATTTAAAATGCAACCAACAGTGTTGTTGCTACCTCTGGGTCCATTAGACCTTTTTAAAGATCAAGAATGTACTGCAGTGATCATCTGAGCAGTTGTTGTGCATATCATTTCACACCCGGAGTAGCTCAGTGTCTTCTAGTTTTCATTCCACCTGAGATCTTGATTACTGGAAATAATTAGCTGAAAATCTGCACTAGTTTAGCACCTCCCAATTCTTACATCATTAAATCCAGGGAACTCCATCCATTGAAGAGGGGATTAACCTGGTTTTGAGCATTATATGTTAATGTTGTAAAGGTGGAAAAACTGCCTTAAGGAATTAGTGAAGAGATGATCAAAGATTCAGGAAAAGGACACGAACACCAAAAGTGACTTCTTTGTAGTGTTCCTTCATTAGCATAGTGTAAACAGAGCAGGGGGTTATCATGGCAGTCCTACTTTGCTTATTAAGGGAAACCCCTGACCATATATATCTATATATAAATATATATATATACACACAGGGTGTTCAGCACAGTTCATCCTAACATGTAGCTAGCCAACAACACACAACACAAGATAGGATGCAGGAAGCAGAATCTAGAAGACTAGAATATGAAATACAGTTTATGTCTTGGCTCATTAGAAAGTGGTGACACTGCATGTTAAAAAATGTGAGAATTTAAGAACTGATTTATAGAAAAGGAACTTGAAATTGGATCACAGTCATTCTATTAAAAATAAACCAGTTCAATGAACATCAGAAGCAATCATCATTGCTAAAATAACAAAAACAAGAACAAACAATGTCTGGACTTAATATCCTAATGATGCAATTTTTACCTGAGGAGGTATCTTGCCCTGTATAAATACAAGATTTTGTTCCTCAGCTGTCATTGGATATTAGTAGTAAACATCAGTAGCCATTCATTTAAACAAAGCATAATTATTGTCTGTAGTCACCACCTATAAATTACAGCCTAGTGGTCACTGATATTAAACTATTCTCATGGCCTCAAATCTAATGAAAATCTAGCCTATCAATGAAATCCCAGTATTGCATCACAGATTGCCACTCTATAGTTTCAACCATAAATGGATCTCTGCAAATAAAACAAATCTTTCTTTCTTTCTAATAATGTAGATATCAGATTGACATTTCCAGCTTCACAATATAAATGTTTAGTGTCTAAAATCATTTTTTCCCCTTTAGCAGCGGCAAAGTCTAAGCATATGATTTCAGCAGACAGTGTTACAACCCACACACCAATAACACATGATAATAATCTATTGTGGAAAATGTCTTGTGATCTGTGATATTTTGTATCTTTATTTTAATTCTGACATTTCATGGTGCCCTGAAACATCTCTGCAGTTGGTGGTGTTGCTCCATATAGATTTAAAAAAATACGCTGCACCATCTCAAATGAAGAAGCCTTTGAAACAGTAGTTCTGAAATTTCTAAGTGTTTTTTTAATGTAAAGCTGCTCTTCCCTCCCTCTCTCTTTCTCTCTGTCTCTCTCTTACATACATAAATACATACACATTTACATGCATAGATAGATAGGTAGCAGTGTCTGAATCAACTATACATATATTTTATAACATCAAGCAGTTGCTTTGACATTATAAGAGCTATTTATCTTGTGTAAGGCTCACTGTATTCTCAATCATCATAAGGAAATTATATTCCCTGAAAGCTTAAATGCATTTGTATTTCACTTCATAAGATATTCATTCATTGTCCATGCTATCAGAGTATTTTATTTTGCTAGAGGGCTACATTGACTTATTCTAAACATTTCTGGATAAAAAAAAATGAATACAGTTAAAATGGGAAATGTATGTATTCATTTTAAAACAAAATAACAGAAATGGCCAATCTATGTTTCTCTGTCAACTTTGGTTAAAAAAAAGGACTAGTATCGTTGCAGAATGCCACATTTCCTACTAAAACGTACTTTCATGTGTTATAATCCCTTATTTAAAAAAAAGGTGGGGGTTAGCACTTTTGCAGTATACTATGAAAAAATGACTATGGCTTTCATGTTTTTTCTTCTTCTTATGTAAGTACTATAGACTGGCTCCACATGGGGATAAAGAAGACAGAGAGAACAACCTCAAATCAAAGGCATAAGAAACCTTTTCTAAACCCTCTTTTTCTGTCTTTGTATTAGCTTTTGGCACAACTGAAGCAGTCAAACAAGTTCTCACTTTATCAATATCAGGATACTGTGATTATATGAATACAACATGTTTGAGGAATCTTGTAGCTTTAGGTTTTTAGAAGCTGTTAAAATTACACCATTTTACACCATTATTTGGATTTGATAGCAAGTCAATAGAATGTTTTCAAAATTTAGACAAGCTCCCGAAACCTAAAGTGTGGTGGACTGAGTTCTTTGTCAAAGTAAGAATATTGCCAGGTTCCCACATCTCGCACATTATCCATACTGTTCTGGGTCTCTGACAAAGAATTGTACACAGAGTTTCAGAAAATCAAACTTAATTACATTCCCGTGAATGCATCAATAATTTTTTATGAAGCTGTCAAAGTCATGATTGCTCATTTTGTACTTTTCATCTAAATCCATATATTTCCTTTACCTTATAAGGGACAGATTGCATTTTTCAAAATGTGTAAACAACAACATTCAGTGTCAAAATGAAAAATAAATGACATTAGATATACTGGGCACAAACATTGACAAGTATATTCTATTAAATCTGAAAGTGAAATATTACTTTGCAAGTCGAGGCATTTAATAACCTAGTGGTGTTTCTTGAAAGTCTGCTCGAAGAAACCTAAAACAATTGTTTTATGAATGGCTAGGTTTTATTATATAAAGGTAATTTTACTTTAAAGTAAGAAAGAAAATATTTTATATTAAACAAGTTTCCAGTTTGAATCTTCATTGGCTGCAATTAACAGAACATTATTGGTATAGCTAAATAATTAACTGCTTTTAAAAAATTAAATTTATCCATTTCAGTTATACATTAGTAATTAAAGCAAATATAGTTCCAAGATCCTACAGGCATAATCAACTACAGTGTATTTTTTAATTACTTGATTGAATTGCACAGATATACTATCCTAATTAAAAATGTTGACTGTATTTAAACTGTATATTTAAATTGATATAAAGAATTAAAGGTAGAATCTAAAATGAAGTCTGCAAGTCATGAAATAGCAGTGAAGTGTACATACCTCATTATCAGTGAATATCATTTTAAATGCAAATGGAGAGCAATTGTGTATGAGATCATTCAAGAAGTATCACTGATATGCAATTATCTGACATGTAGTCAAATATAGTTGATGCTATGGTGTAACTATGGTGCCTGCGTGGGGGGGGGAAAAAAAGCTTTGAAAAAACTTGCTATTACAGTTTGTTGGTTGACCAGACAAGAACAGATGTGGAGATTTTATGGATACATTTTGGAATTGTTAAACATATAATAAAGGTCAGTGACTGTAAGACATTTGAGAAAGGGTATATTTTCTTTGATGTAAGGTGCAGTGGAGTCCTCTGTTGTTCATAGTGATTCTTGGGATTATGTTCTTATCTTCTCAATTATGCTCAGGGGGATTTCTTTCAGGACTGTGCACCAAGGCTTAAAATAATCTGATGTTGAGCAAGGGACCCCAGAACCACAGAAATTCAGATATTGACAAACAAGTAATTCATACATTTAGATATGTCTATTTGTTTTGGCCTTCACACAGACATAATCCCTTTCTGATGGAGATATTCTTTCAAGCATTCAGTCATCAGTGTTTGGTGTTCCCAAAGGCAAAAACCATACCTTATTCTGTGGAAGGATGTAGGGAAGCACAAAAAGTAGACTTTTCTTACAAATGTCTCTTCACAAGTCAGTTTCCATACAGTCATGGAACTGGAGCTTGAGAAAGGGAGAAAAAAAAAAACAGTACGAAAAGTCCCATCTGTAATTGAGTCATAGATGATCAAATGACCAGATTTGGGAAAGGCTGCATGGATGCAATCATAAACTAAATGGGGAAGTGAAATATCAAAGAGATTTAAGATTACATTTAAGCATTGAATTATAGGAAAGTGGTGGAGCAGGGTCATGCATAATGGGTTTTTTACTGGATTCTTCCATACAGTCGGTGGAAGTCCTCTTTCGAACATATATCTCTGTATTCCAGGACTTGTTCACTGATCCAGCTGCTGAGTCTCAGTGACGAACCATGACTAATGTTTTGTATGTGGTAAGATGACAGCATGAAGATGCTTATCATATAAGCACCTTAGATACCACTGGCAGAGAAATCACTCCTATTGCTCATATGCAAATCTTTTCAGTGGTTTAATAGGTTTAATACTTTCTTGAATTTCAAGAATATTGTGTAGACATGAAAGTTTCTCATGTACCCTTTTTATTTTCTAGTTATCTAGTCTTATTTAAATTGCTCAACAAAAGTATTTTAATTTGACTTTGGTCCTATGACATGTTTAAGAGAGAAGTCTATTTGAAAGTTTCTCGATCGCAGTTCCCCTGTTCAAGTTGTGTGGTGTCTCTGCTTGCCCACTCAGTTCACTAATCTCCTTGGGGTTGGATATAATCACAAGATTGATTTGCAATAACATTGGGACCCACTCTGTCTGATATCTGTTGGCACATGGCAGATTAGAACATTTATATTTTTATGTGAATTTTGAGTTCAAGTGACTCAGATAACACTTGCATATGGTGGAGACTCATGCTAATTTTTAATAACGCACATCCAAAATATTTTGTTGTAGAACTTAGGCACCGCATTGACATTCACACATTGTGATACCGATTATACATACTAGCAATATGACTGCTAGAAACTATTTACATGTTTATATTTTTTATGATCGCATTTTCAGTAATTATTGTAAAATAAAAATCATACAAATATATATTTCGGGTAAGGCCCTGCATTTTATGGGACATACTTTCTTAGACTGCACTTCATTCCTCCCAGCACAAGGTGGTCATGCAGTCTGCTTAATTAAATGACTTATTGATTAATAATCTCCCAATTCCTTTAATCATCTAAACCTCTATTAACATATATTAAAGCACATTGGGACATTTATTAAGTCTTGTATCCGTTGATTACTAATACATCTTATTAAATTTAATTTCTTAGAATATGTAATGTAAATAAATCATTAAAATGTGCTAGTAGCAACACATAAGATGTCAACAAAAGAGTAAGAGAAAAGCAGCACCGATTTTCAGGACAATTTATATAAATACTGAAACCATAATAAAGCCAGTTATATGATCAAGGAATACAATGACATTCTTTGAGGTTTACTGCCAAATTCAATAGATTTGACTTAATAGCTCTTGCCAGAAAAATCTGGGCAGATAAGCTGTTTGCAACTATAATATTATTTATTTAAACATTGCTCAAGCAGAAAAGTACGTTTTAATGACCATGTGACAGAAACAATCCAACAAGAAGACTGTGCTTTACCCATAAAGTTGCCATCTGAGTCATGCCTAACACCATGGGGCACTCTGAATATGCTGAATATCATTCCAAATACGTCCCTTTTTTGCAGGTTTTGTGGAAAAGGAAATGCACATTTCATCAATCACTGCAGTGTAAAATGACCACCAACAATTGCTTAAAGATGTGCAAAATGTAAAATCTTAACTCTCCCTGAATGCAATGCATGGCAAGGAACTGGTGGATCTGATTCAGTGGTTTGAAAGCCATGAAGTGAGAGTTCATCAACTATATAATAAAGTTGCAGAATGAATACATATACAAACAATAGGACAAGAGGTACCCAGCACATATGTCATAATAAACAAACTGTGTAAAAACCTTCCATGACATTTCTGAAAAATTTACTAATTACTACAACCTGGATCAATGGAAAAAATAAACCATGTTTTATTCAACCAGCTCATAACTTTCTAATGGCAGTAAGGATATTCAACATGGAACAAGTGTTTAGTTTGGATCTGGAAACATTCCCATTATATTCTATTCCAAGATTTGAAAATATTCTGTAAATCAGAAATGGACACAAAACTGCAGTAGAACGATGCAGGTAAATAAATATTTTCCAGTTTAAGACAAAAGGCTAAACTATATTTGTCAGTTGTTAACAATTCTGTAGATGCCGAAATAAGTGTTTCTTATTATAGGCAAGTGTTTATATAGCAACATCAGTCTGTGAAAGAAGAGTTGACTGCCAACTGACGATGTTTAAATTTAATAGCAGACTTTTCACTTGAGGTGAGCAACCTTGCATTATTATTATTATTATTATTATTATTATTATTATTATTATTATTATTATTATTATATATATGTTACAGCTTTGATGTAATTAATTCAGTATTTTATATATATTATTCTGGGAAACAGTGTTTTTTGTTTTTGTTTATATGATTCTACTAGTAAACAGAAATTTTAAAATTATTTATTATCACATAATACATAATTTTGAATAAGAAGTAATAAAGGGATGCATGACTGAAAAAAACATCCACAGTTGCTGCTGCTTAATCAATGCACCAACGCACTTTAATAGAATGACTAATTAGATGATTTAAAGAATTGGGAGATTATTAATCAATAAGTGGATGAGTGGTCTAATTAAGCAGACTGTATGACCACCTTGCACTGCAAGGAATAAAGTGCAGCCTAGGAAAGCTGGTCGTTTACAACACAGAGCCCTAATTATGGGATAGCTTACTTTACATCGTGCCATGGCTTTTTATGGCATGTCACTGAAGTCTCTGTTATTACTAAAGTCTACTCTTTGTTTCCTGAAGCATTCTGTCACCTCTTTCTGTGACTTGAGAGGTAAAACATGTGCAGGGAGGTATAAAAAGTATAACTATCCATTACTCTCCACAGCTTGTGCCAGAGATAAGAACCCACCAGCATATATATATATATATATATATATATATATATATATATATATATATATATATATATATATATATATATATATATAAATGCAGTCAAGTTCTCAATGGTAGAGGAGTTTTACTTGTAAGTAAGAACATTTATAGAACATCTTTTAAACCCCCACCTCTGCTAAAACAACAGTTGCTCAAATGAAGAAATCTTTATATCCAAGTCAGATGGTATTCTAATTAACTAATTTGCACTTTAGGCTTTCTGTTTGTTGTGGGAAACAGGTGCCAAAGTCAAGCCTTTAAACCCTGTGGCCTGTCCCTTGAAGTTTCCATTTTCTGTCCATTTGACATGCGGAAATCTTCTCACAAAGGGCCCTTCAGAAAACCTAGTTTTATTCTATTATCTGGGAAATCCATTTTGTTCCCACTGAGGAGTAAGGGAGACAACTATGACAGAGTATTGGTATTGACAAACCCTTTATTCTAATCATTGGGAATTCAAGAATTCATTAGAGTAATTCAAGGAGAATCAAGAGTTATTAGCCAGACAAGTATTTGAATTACTGTTCTTTCATGAAGTCAGTAACTACAATTAGATCATAAAAACAAAAAATGGAAAACCATTATTTACTGGATTTCTATAATCTTTTAATAGTTCCACAGCTCATATAAAGTCACAGTATTCTTAATGAACAAGAAACTTGAACTTGTATAATGAATTTACAAAATAATAACATAATGCAATGGGAAAATATTTGTGTGAGACCTGGATCTCAGCACTGTTTTGTGTAAATACAAATCCCAAACTCTTTTCAGAAGCAGGTCCTATGATTTTTGTGCTCTAAGTGGTGATTATTCTCAAGAGTGAGGTTTAATTTCATGCTACAGAAGACAGCTACCTACTCTGAGGTATGTGGGTCTGGAGTGATTGGCAAGGACATTAAGGTTTTAAGTGTATTCAGCAATACATTCTTTCTTTCTTTTTGTGATCGTATTGTGCCATGTGCTCTTTATGAAATTAACTCCTTAGTGTACATGAAGTAAAGTATTCCACAAAAGCACAATAATATGTATGTTATGAGATAAATAGCAAAACAAATTTTCACAATACCTCATGATAGACTGTCATCAAGGATTGTAATTGATATCGGAGGATGTGCAAGCTTTTGATTTGATCCTGGTTTCAGAGGGGTTGTCTTCAGCAAATTCTGGAGCTTGCTGGGGCATTGAGACCAATGTCTTGATCTTTAGGACTTCTATGTTCAAGTTACACATAATTGTAAAATAATCTGGAGTGCAGACACAGACTGAATGGAAAGGCAAAACCAATTTGAATCTTTAAAATAATCCAAGTAAAGGTTCAAACATTTGCTTTTCTCCTTACTATTAAGTGGTTGACCTTCACTGTTAAAAACAACAACTACTACTTAATACGTGTGTCTAAGTGTACGTGATGAATCGACAGTGCTAAAATAGAACATCTGCAAGAGGTAATGGATTATATACTTTGGGTACGCAGGATTAAAGAGACTGGAGCTGAATGAGCAGCCCCATTGATTCGGGCTCGTCTGGTGATTAAGTGCCTCGCCTGAACATAAAATCCATCCTTAAGAAGGGTAGCAGGAGAAAATAAATGTAACATAATTTATATCCACTGGCTGTGCATTTACTGGTTATACGATACTGATAAATATTGATATGCTAATGTATATGTAAAATGGTTTCCAATTTCACAAATGTCAATAATGAATGTCACTGTCTTTTAAATTGCATTACAAGAAATACATTATTCTATAATCTGAATCTAGTTTAACCGGCTCCTAAAATTAAACCATAAATCAAATCCAAGAAGTTCTCAAAGCTGGAAGCGGCCCAGGTGAATTCTCAACAGGCGCTGCTTCTTGTTTTGTTGCACGTCCTTTTTTGTCTCTGCAGAGGGGCGAGTGTTGCGTGACAGATGGAAATGCGGTACCCAATGCAAACAACTGCATATGATTTCACATCTTTCACTTTACAATTTACATTCAAATGTTTTAATCAATTGAATCAGATGTCTAAAAATATACTGCAGTCTCCGTGCATGAATGTCTTCATTTCAAATAAAGCTTAGTAGACATCATGTTTAGATACTGGAAATAAAGCCCCATTGTTTTTGTATAGTGCATATTCTGGTGTTAAAACTGAAGAATGAGTCATGAGCTCATCTTAAATATCTTAAATATTATTTTAGAAAACAGTTAGAAAACAATGCTATCAGAAAATAATTATTTGCAATATTTAATCGCATTATAATACATTCAATATTTGTTTGGATGTTTCTTATTTCAGTTCCACTTCTTGCTGCTTTGATATCAGGTTTATGGGTGGTGGTCACAGAACTCTGCATTTAAATATTTTACTGTGGGTCTTGATAATTATGAACTAATTAATAAGTACAATAAAGACAGGAAGTGAAGCTATATAACATGAATTCAAACATGAGTTCAAATTAAATAACTGATCTGAGGTAATAGCAAACTGTCTCACAGTTCCACTTAGTGATTCAATGGAGTTTCTCTCTCAAGAACATCAGAGAAGTTTGGATTTCAGAGCACGGTAACTTCCAGATCACAATTCAAAGCGGATAAAACATAAAACAGAAAAATATATATTTAGTTTAATTTACATTCAAACAAAGATGATACATGCTTAAACAATGTAATACATAGCATTATTTGAAAAATAAAAGAGTAATGCAAAATCTACGTCAGTTTTGACCTCAGGATAAGATTTTAAACAGAATTTCAACCCACTGAATATTGACTGTTTTTTGTGAACGTGTCTTTTTATAAGGAGCTCTTGATTCGAGGCTCTGTAAGTAGAAAGATATTAACAATGTAGGATGGCAAGGATGAGTGTCAAGTGCTTTCCCTAGGCTAACAAAATAATACGACTAGAGAAAACATTTTGACATTTCACATTTTGAAGTTGCACAGAATTAAATACTTTGTACACCCATGCAAACATGCAAAACCACAGCCTTTTTAAAGACTGATATAAACTAAGTTTTATAGTTTCTTTAGCTGAACATTTATATCCGGATTGGGGGGGAATTACACTTTGCTAAATTTGTTTGACTGGGATTACACACCTTGATGACACAAGAGCTGACGAGAGCTCAGTGAGAGAAAGCTTTTGGCAAGCTTTAGTGCCATTAAGTAAAAACATGCATTAAAGCTATAAATGCTTTCATAATGGTGTTTTTTGACCTTAAAGTAACTTAAACATCTTCCTGTATAAACCTCTATAGCCTTGCTGCTCTTATGCAGTATAATGCATCTGAAGTTTAAATGTTTCTTCTATATATGTCAAGTATTCCATGACAACTGTCACCTCCTAGAGGCAGGCTGACCTCCTAAATATATTGTTCTTATTTTGTAGGCACATCTGTCTCTGAATTTCTATTTGACTGGAAAACAACAGGAGACTACAGGCATGTATGTGCACAATTAGATGCTTGCACCATTTAAAATCTAAATCAAACACACTGTCCTTTCACAATGTAAAGCAGGGCTTCTTAAATGCAATCCATGGGACACCAGTGTCTGGTGTTTGGACCCCTAATTGATCTCATAACATGCTTCAATGATCTTGTTGATGGTTTTCAGCCTTTTAAAAGCTGGAGATTACCCACTGAAACCTACATTTTTCGCTGAAGACAATTATAAGGTCCCATTAAGCATATCATTAATTCAGTTGAACCAAATACTGCAAAACTAAAAGGGAATAGAAATCATGTCACTAAGGTCCCAATCTGTGCTGGGTATCGCAAATCCTGCTTTACCTACAGAATAGAAAGACAAACTCAATTAGCTTTTTTCTTAGTATTGATAATGTGTCTAAATATATGATAGAACAAATAATAATAATAATAATACTAATAATACTACTACTACTACTACTACTAATAATAATAATAATAATAATACTACTACTACTACTAATAATAATAATAATAATAATAATAATAATAATAATAATAATAATAATAATAATAATACAGATGTATGTATGTATGTATTTCACCAGGTTTGTTATATAATGTCATATTTCTGTTGCAGTGTTGAGAGCTATTTTAAGAGCCTCTTTCCTCTCCTCAGTATTATTAAGGTGCTTTAGCCTGGATTGGAAAAGATTGGAAACTTTCTTTCAAACTCTCCTGCTCAATGTGTAGATACAGCAGCTTCCACAAGTAACAGTTTTACTGATTATACTGACACCAGATTCCTTTTTTGTTTTAGTATAAAAGGCTGCTTATTATTATCATTATTACTTTTACTTCACACATGTAAAATAATGTATTTACAGCAAACATTCTGCTTGGCTTTGTATCACAACAGAAATATTGTGGTATGAACCTTTATCAGTCCAAGCTTTTAAATTAAGCTGCACTGCTGCTGTTTACACGTCAAATGTAATTAATTAATAGGCTCTTGGCGGTGACAATAGAAATGTCACTTTCCCCCCTGCTCCCACTAGGCATGTATAATATCTGAGGTAATATGTTACAACAGAATGCATTGGCAAGGGGAAAATGAGGTGAAATCAATTTGCACTCTGAATTGTGCCCATTAAATATAAATCACATTCACATCCAAGTAAAATGTCATTTCTTTTATAATTTCTCTCATCAGAAATGGTTTATAGAGTTGTCAAATATCGTATTTAAGTGAGAAAATGTATGGACAGTAAATTATTTGGGGAAGGAATGGAAAATACACAATACTACATTACATATAAATTGAGTACAGCACTCAAAACACACATTTAGAAGAGTGCAGTCCTTGGCCTTAATCTGCGCTGCAATCCTTTTGATAGCTTGGCAGAGGAATACAATGTGATTCATCCCAGAGCTATTCCTTAGCACTAAGATCATGAAGGTTTTTGAACACTATTGAGAACACTCTCATTACCGTTACTCTCCCAGCTTTGTGAAATGATCTACCATGCTGGCACTACAAATTACACCAGTACACCAGATATCCAATACATTTTGATATATACTAGTATCCATGGTGCTCTCTATAAAAAAATGTCAATTTCTGCAAAAGGTGGTTTGTCCCATTACTAATACAGTTAGTAATACAGTGCATATCTTCCCTTCAGGTAGTATTTGACTGATTGCCAAGAGAGTACAGACTAGATTGCCTTGGGTTGGAGTAATTAACAAGGCTTTCAAATATGTTTGGCTACCCCTTAAAGAGCAACTCATTCCCTAATAAATATATGTCTCAACTTTAAGGCCCTCTTTGCTAACTTTTTGTGAACAAAATCCTGTACATTGTTGGTTGTGTTCTTTACCCACTCAGATCTCCTCTGCAGAATATCAGGAGAATTGTTTTATACGGGAAAGCCATTGACATGTCTTTGATTTAACTCACAGAAGACATCACTATAACCATGCACTGATGCTGAGGAAAGCAATTTGCTTCCCCTATCTGTATGTTCATCCAAGACGCAAAAAAGAAAACCACAGCTGGAGAAGCTCTCAGTTCAGTCAGGTTTTAATGAAATAAAGGTGACCTTTTATGATGAATACAAAACATATCTACTCCTAAAATAGCACCGAATCTAACTTTGTCATTATCCAGGGATTTGAAAATCGTATATGCTGAGCTTGAGGTTGGTTTGACATTTATTTTATCTTTGATTAGTATTTGCAGAAGGGAAAGTATTTTGTTGTTTGACTATCCAGAATTGCTGGCCACTATAGCAAGCTCACTGTGAAGTGGGTCTCTTACTGTGCAACTAAAAGAGAATACTTTTCTCCACCTATGTCAGATCTGACGGGCAGTATATCCCACTAAAATACATATATTGTACAATGATGGAGGTTATAGTACTTCACAGTACATAGGCAACTTCAATGAACATAAAATTCAAACTTTATATATACAGGATACAGTACTATATACACTACACACCTACTAAGGAATTTCCATTTAAAAGATGCTGAAGACTGAGGTGGAGTTTAGTTGATATTTTATATAGAAAAACCGACGAGGAGTGAACAAGATAGTATTTCTGATCTTTTGCTTTTTATTTTTAATCCCCCCCATTTTATTGCCAGTTTTGACTTTGCATAAACACACACATATCTAGAATGTACCCATCTCTCCACCCCCGCTGTTATCTTTTGATGACAGCAGATGTCAAAATGACTGCAAATGAGGCTGGAGACACAGCTTGTCCTGATGGGAGGCTTTTAACAGCTGGTTTGAGTTGCTTGAGTGATGGGAGTCAGAAGAATATTATGCTTTATGTGCTTATATTGTATTATTCAGGAACGTAGTAAACTAGGTTTTAAGCATTATTAAGCTAAAGCAACAATATTTAGTGATCTGTAGCTTTGAATACCTTATGTACTTTTTACAGGTACAGTACAATGCTCTGGCTGGATTTATGGTATGTGTTGATAGACATAAAAATCATATATTTGTAAATTTTTCGCACTTAATGAGTAATGTTGTGTATAAAACCCCTGTTTTCTGAAAACAAGATGAACACTAAAAGGGACTATGGGTAATTGTATGTTACAGTAGAAGTTGTGAAGGATTTTTATATCAAAGCCTAGGATAGGTGCACTTCCTCAGCACACAGGTATCTTGTTACTTTTGCTTTGGGTGTTATTCTCTTTTTCAGATAACTGTTACCTTTCAAGTTGAGAATAACACCCACAATTATTGTGGGATACTGAGTATCCAAGCTGTCAGGAGGAAGACAGGGCTCAGAGAAGCGAAGTCCAAGACCAAAACCTACAAGGAGGTGAGTCCTCTATCTGATCACAAAGTATTGTTAAAACATGTAAGTGGACAGGGGAACCAACATTGTTTTGCACATCATCTACCAGACTAGAACAGTCCACACTCAACTGGAAATGTAACAAGAAAATGGGAGGGAGCGGTTTATGGAAGTGACCTCAGAGGTCAACAGGCTGCCAGGATGTATAGACAGAGGCTGGCAGACAGTTAAAATAAAAAAACACCAAGACTGGAAAAGCACACACACATTTTGCAGACATAATGGCTAACAAAAAGGCATGTCCATCTGCTGGAGGGAGTGTGGAAAGACACGTCTCACCATGGTGGAAGGTGGGTAAAGCTCTATTGTGTTCCATACTCAAAGTTAGGGAGACACACAACAAAGAGTATAGATGATGCTGAATAGGTGTATATAAGCTAACTGAGAGAAAGATTAATTGATATTAAAAATGTAATCACTTTACACAGACAATTCCTAAAATTATAGTCTTTATTTGTTACTGTAGTGTTTAAGTAAGATGTATACCACTCTTCCAGATTGATTCTATCAAATACCCAACTTTTAAAACTAAATAATGTCAAACTTAACAAATAATGGAGGATGTCAAAAATCACCATGTTTGCTCCTCCAGAGTTTCAAGATGTATTATAACATCCTGGATAGCAGACAAACTACAAACTACAAAGTCACTGGATTTGTCTTTCCTGTGGCAACTGGAGTCATTATTATCAAGTCAATCGATTGTTAGTGCCTTACTAAAACACTATAGCAAAACACATTAAAACCACCATTTAAGTAACCATGCCAGTTTCCCTTTAATGAGGGGCAAAATAAATTGAGCTATACTTCTTGGATTGCATTTGAACTTTCATTCTTCCTTTCATATGAACTCAGAAAATGTAATTTAGAAATATGTTATTTGCACAAATTCAACCTTGAATAATGTTTCCTTAAAACCCAAATACATTTGTGTTTTAAACCCATAGAATAAAACTAACACAGGTCTAAAACACTTTTATCTATGGAAAAGAAACTGGAATTGAATCCAAATTAATGTGTTAAGATTAGTACTGGAAACTAGCCAGCTTTACGCAGATTTCAAAGAGTGGGCTACGATTTTTAAAGTAACGCCTTACTTTCAGTGTCAGTCCACGAGGAAACTTACAAAGGCATCCTTTTCATCATATCTTAAAGGAAGCCAGCTTCTTCCATTTTTCATGTTAACATGGTATTATCATCATCTCTATCCTGTTCGGAACCATGTGTTTCAATAATAGATTTTATTTCAGTCCTCATCTATCTTCTTCTTGCTTTAAATCACAAATGAGGCATAGTAAATCAAGGTCAAATGTTACATTTCAAGTCATTCATTCATCAGTATAGGAGTTGTAAGGGATTAGGTACTGGAGTGTTTAGGGAGACCTGATGCTAACATGTTTTACCTTTGAAGTACCTGTGGAGGTGAGGAAACTGAACTCACAAAATATTAAAAGAACTTAACACGTACAATTCGGCTGGGCTATATAAAATGTTACAAACCATTCAGCCCATCTAGGTTGTTTGGTTTTTAGTAGCTAATCAATCCTGCAGTTTCATCCAGTTGCTTCTTGACAAGGTCAGCTTTAACTTCATGGCTGGGTAGTTTGTTCCAGACTCCCACTACTCTGTGTAATGAAGCCTCTCCTTTTTTAAGTTATAAATGTACCTAATCTTAATTTCCACTTGTGACCTCTAGTCTTGAAGTAATAATTGGAGTTGACTTTGTCCAGCCCCTTCAGCATGTTGATTAGCTGCATCAAATCCACTCTGCAAGGTCCTCTAAAGCAGCAGCTTCTATTTAACTCTTTACACTGCCATCTCTCAAGAATGAATGGATTCATGCACTTTCAATATTACCCTGGAGTGATATTTGCAGTTAAAATCCAGAGCTCATTTAGCTGGATGAGTGACATGCTTTCAGGTATCATTAAACTATTCTGAAATCCTCCCATTCTTCCACAGCTTATTCAAACGACTGCCACGTTGGACTTTACCATGTGATCTTTGAAGCGCTTGACAATTTTTATTAGTAATGTGTCAGATCAAATTACAGCAAGTGAAATCACTTTAGGACAGCCAAGATGTAAACTATAAAAATGCAGAACTTGTTGTGTACGGATCCTCCAGGAGATCGCCAAATAGCCGTTTTGCATTGGAATATATTTCTCAAGGGGTCATCTGTGAGACAGAGGTCATTTAGAATGAAAGAAAGATTAATTGCCTATTCAACATACGTTTTATCCAGATATGTGTTAATTGTTTCTATATTGATATGTTTGTCATTTCAATATTGTCCATCCATCCATCCATTTTCAAAACCACTTATCCTGGTGAGGGTTGTGGGGAAGCTGGAGCCGATCCCGGCAGGCATAGGGCACAAGGCAGGAATACACCTAGGACGGGATGCCTAGGAGCTGGGCATCACTGGGCATTTCAATATTTTATTATTAGATATATTTAGACTTTGCTACGAACAAGTATAGTATATCAACAAATCCCTGGAAGACTATATGTGCAATCTGTAAAGTGAAGATTCATTGGCAGTACTTTCAATGTCATATATTAAGCTTTTCTAATTTTTAAATTAACTCATTGACTACTATTACATTCTATAACACATCAATAACATATCAGTTAGCATGTAATAATGAGTTTTCCTTTTCTCCAATTAAATACATCTAAAATAAATGTCTTCCATTAGTGTGATTTATCTTTCCATCGGAGCATCATAGTTTTCATGCTATATTCATTACTTACAGCATGTCTATTGTCTTCTAATGGCATGCCAGGTTATTAGTTCATTAAATGTGCATTAGACCTTGTTCATCAAGAATTTCATTAATGTATATAATTTATGTCACTCAAAATAACGTTACCAAAATATTTCCTCAACTAATAATTCCTCATTGTGCAATTCATATATTTGTCTAGTTAATTTATCTCTACTCTTGTGATTTTAAAAATAAGATTTTAAGAATGAAATTAGGCCTAACATAACATCCACAAAGCATAAATAAATACAGCAAAAATACAGCAAAGAAATACTACTACTACTACTACTACTATTACTACTACTACTACTACTACTACTACTACTACTACTAATAATAATAATAATAATAATAATAATAATAATAATAATAATAATAATTGTTGGACTGGATTATCTTTCCTTCCATATTGGAATATTTGTACAACTATCACTGATTTTGCTTTTTCCTTGTGTGTAATTCTCAGCTTGTGAGTCAGGTCCTAATGAAATATTGTTACTTTGATTAAACAACTTCCCCCAGGGTAGAGATGCTCCCTAATGAGATTTCTAATTACAATGTAATCCCATTCTTTGACCTCTCATTATTAAGTTTGATATGTTCTAATGTGTGTGTGTGTGTGTGTTTAATATGTGGATGATATGTCTATTCGTTTACAGTCCTGACAGTTCTTGCCTGTGGAAACAAGCTCTGAGGCCTGCTAAATTGCTTCCCTACAGCTCCAACAATACAATGCATGGAAAAGAGCTTTCTGACAAGATCACAGATATGAGGGTGCCTAACTGAAACAATCTAGTTGTGTAGGAAAGTTACTGCCTATCAGCTTATTTTTTGAATGACTGGAGGGGTATTGCTTTTTGTCTTGAAAGGAATCAAATATTATTTTTCAGTTTTCAGGATTTTAGTTGAGGTATAAAAATGCATCAGACCTCAACTATAGCAGCACATCTTGACATTTATTTGGCAGTATTGCTTTCTAATTTAAATGTGTATGTGTTGCCTTTGGCAGTGCTGTTTAAAAATAATATCAAAGAATTAATTAGGTGTAAACTGGCAAAAATGAAAAATCTTGGTAGAAGTTTACATACATACTTGTCTAATTGCTTAATCATGACATTTAATTCTGGCAACATTTAATGTTGTCTCTAAACAAAATGCTATTACAGTGTTATCTTGGCACAGACCAGATCAACACTTTAACCCAGCCATCCATTTCAACATTATGAATGCAATGCTTGATAGCTAGTTTGCATTAGGTGGAAGGATGAATCCCTTACAATAAAAATTGTAACCTTGTGTTTGATGGGATCTGTAGGTCAGCATTTTGTGTGATGAAATTACGTACATTTACATGCAAAATTTAATCTAGGACCTCAAAAAAATCATACAAGCTGCTAAATAATCATATACATTTCTCTGTTAATTATGGTGCATTTTCCTAGCAAAGCAGAAAAATAAAACCCTTCTAAAACCCCTTATATTACTAAAAGGGAAAAGTAACATTTCAGGCTGATATGTGGATAATTAATTTGCAAAACCTATAAAAATGACTGCAGACCGAAGTGGTACTGTTGCTGGTACCTAAGAAACTGGATAAAACTGAGAATTAGTGTAGCTCAATCTACTCCACTCTCCTTGTCCAGGAGTATTCTACAGGGACCTGGGAAGATGCCAGATAGCTGCAGGAGAAATGTAACTGCCTGAAGCATCTCCTTTGCCTTTGACTGATGATGAGGGAGGGATTATGGTTTATTTTCAGTAGTCTTTCCATTTCTCGTGTCTTATATCCATCTTTCTCCTCATAAATGACTCCACAGAACAAAGCTCTTAAAATCAAAAGAACATATCAAAACGCAAAGAAAAGACCTAGAGAAATGAATTTATTATCCTGGAAAAAAATGAAAGAGCTCAAAAGTACCTTATTATTTCACACAGCTAAAAACTACATTTAAATCAAACCCCTCTCTTTCCACCGAACAAATATATCAAAAGTATTACTTTTGACTTCGACAGCCTTAGACAATCAAATGCAAGAGAAATGCAACATCGATGATGTGATGTAAAATCTGCATGTTAAGGCTTGTAAGATGGGCAAACAAGTATAATGTACTCTTCTACATGTTAATACTCTCAGATTTGATATCAGAAACTTTCTTGAATGGACACTGGTGAAGGAAGTCTCTGCCCCATCACTTTTCAAAAAGCAAAAAAAGAAATGTTACCTGTGGTGTATTTTTCTAAAACTTGTCAGTTCTGTAACAGTTTTAACCAATCCAATAAACAACTGCAATAATCACAGATCAAAGATTAGACACTTTGCTCTAGTCCAAATGCAGCATCAGACTTCTTCATCCACTTCAGGCACACATGTTTTACATCAGAAACCATAATACGTAACTTCTAGAAGGGACTAAAGAGGTTGCTTCAAGGTCAGTAGTGAACCTTAGTGTTCCAAAGAGCTATAAACTGCACTTTGATCTAATCCTGCTCTATCCACAGATTACAATATATAAAATATAGCATAATTTTGCATATATTGCATTTTTATACTTTTGGATTCCTGTAGTTCCTGGAGTGGAGCGGATACTGTATCACTGTAATTATACTGGAACGTTCCTTGCTTCAGTGGACTTTGTCATCCCACCATTCTCTTCCTGATTAGAAAGGTCACCTGCTGAAGTTTAATTTTGTTTCTGTTAATTAAATGTGATCCGTGGCACAAATATTTGGCTGAGATACTACAGCAAGAGTGCTCCATCCGTCAGTTATGTTTGCAGCTTGGTACAGTATATGAAGAAATAAGAAATTCCACACATCTAAAACCCTGTACCATAGCTTGCTGTTTCAAGAAATGGGTGAAAAGGCAAAATAAAACGTTTGATTTTTTTATGTAAGTAGGATGTAATATGCAAAATAGGCAGCAGAACACAGAAAATACATTTTTATGTTCTGGTGAAGAAAATATGCAAATTTATGAGGAGAAAATGTGTGTAATTATTTATTGGACATCTGAGGATTTCATTTCTTTCTTTCTTTCTTTTTTTTTTTTACTGGGTGCTTATAGTCATCCAGGATGTGATATGTATATATATATATATTTATTTAAATGAAGTGCTTGTATTTCATGATATGTCAGCTTCTAAAAACATACAGAACTGCTATACACAAGATTCTAATACAGTCATCCCCTGACTCACGTTGGTCTGCATTGCATGGGAGGGGCCCCAGAGCTCCATTGTGCAGACAGCGCTTACCCTGGGGGGTGACTGTACTTGTAATCTGCCCTACCGCCAAGCAGGAGGTCACACAATGCAACCATGCAAGGGTTTTCAAGAGTAGTGCATAAGCTTCACAGAGCTAGTCTGACAATTGTGTAAATTGTGTATATATCCATGTATATTCATGTTCTTAAAAACATAAATAAACTCACTGAATCTGACGAGAAGCATTCTGAATTCTCTAACAGGTCAGGCTAGTCTGTAGTGGGACGTCCGTCTGCTGAGGCATAGTTGACAAGGATACAGAAACAGGTACAAGTTAATTACTCTCAGTGCAAGTTTGCATTTGAAAAGTATTAAGTGATATGAATGTAGGGCCACACAATTACCTTCCATTTTTCCCTGTAATTAATGTAATTTCAGAACACTGATGATGGAAGTGGGAGGCAGGTCATATCTGTATGTTCATGCAGACCTGGGCTTACAAATCAATCTCTTTGAAGATTCTAGACATACAGATACAATCTACAGTAAATGACGACAGTTCTGGCAGAAAGTACCACTATATGTCGACATTAAAAATCAGAGAAACAAACACAGCACCGATTCGAATTCTCTCAAGAAGCCAGCTTTCAAGGATAGATATGGAAATGCAATACAACCACAACAATTCTGTGATTTATTTAGGGTCTTATGATTTGTCTACACAGCTCAGATATTTTGTATGGGAGCAGTCTTTCATAAGACTTTGTTTAAGGAGAGTTCCATCTGAAAATCATGGGGATTTGTTTCTTCGTTGACAATGTCTAATTTGGACACTTAAATGTTGTCTGGAGAGAGTATTGTCAGTGAAATAAAGACACATTGGAGTTATGAAAGAGAGTTCTGTCTGTTTGCAGACCAGCAGTTGTTGTCTTGCTGGGTTCTCTTCGTACAACACAGTGCTCCCACGCACAACAGTTGCTTTGATAACCATCTGAATCAGGCACAGAAAAACACCCTCACAGCCACAAAAGCCTACAATTAAGCCGTTCCAAACCCAGTTGTACAGAATGTAATGGTTAAGATCACAGAAAGCGGTCTTCTTGATTTGTTAAAGACTAGGGAAGCAAGAAGAGTTGAGCAACCGTAATCCACAAGGTTTCACCTAACAGTACTTGACTCATTCTACATACATGTTTTTATTTTTTTGAACTACTTTAAAATAAAGTTCCTATAATCTACACAGATTGCACTTCAGGGAGCTCACCAATTGCAAGTGTAAGTACAAAGGGTAAGAGCACTATATAAAAAATGTGTGGTCAATGTCATTTGACACAGGGGAGGAGGTGACAAACAACAGCTACCAAAACAACCATAACCATAACAAACAGTCCTAATGTAGGAGAGTGACACATTAAAAACATGTAAATGACTGTGCTACCTTTGCTTTGTTTTCAAATACATTTTTCCAAACAGTGAACGGTAATCAGGAAGCTCATGATAGGTGATCTTGAAGAACGCATTTTGTTTAGTTCTTATGCACAGCAGAGCTTGTGGTTCTGGAGGCCATGCCTTTCACATAGCCGTGTCATCTGGCAGCAGGGCAGGGAAGGTGGGACAGGATGACCTTAAATTTACTGTTGTAACATGTAGTTTAAGAAACCGACACCTATTTATGAAAACTTGTATGGCACTCAAGACTCTTGCTACTCGTAACAATGAATATGTAACGATTCTAACACTTAATTGAAACATTTCATGTTTTATTGCCTTTTTATAATTTGGTTCTGGAAAATGTACTGTAGCCAAAATTAAATTGAGGTTCTGTTCATTACAAGGCACTCTGTGGCTTAAAATCTTAGGAATAGGGTCTCTTTAAAGTGTGAAGTTGATAATGTAGGACTACTGTTTTTTATTTTGGTAATGTAGTATCCCCCACTGCCACCCTTCCTCACAAAGTAACATACTGCACAAATCTAGGCCTCCACAATCACAGAAAAGGAGCTGAAACTGATGTTAGAGAAATCAGTGAGGCTTGAAGATTGGAACAACATTTTCCCACCAAAGGGGCTTCCACATTAGTCAGTCAGGTAAATACTCTTCACATGTCTCTCACATATTACAGTGAAATTCATCTTTAATTCGTAACCAGATAAATACACCATCTGTAAACTTAAAATAATATCAATCAATTCAAATAGGTATCATGTCTTATTCTAATAAAAAATAATAATACATAAAAACAAATGTTATTAAAGGCATACATTTTTAACAATTTATCGATATTTCCTAAATTAATTTCACCTAAACAAGAGCTTTTGTTTCAGTGTCAAGGACATTTTAATACATTTTGAAATGATATAAATTTAAACCTTATTCAAATTCAAAATGTATCTTCCTAAATTTGACCAAAGCTATAGACTTAATACAAAATAAAATGCCCTTCATCTGAGTCGATTAGAGCAACACAGCAGATGCCATTGTTGTAAATGGCTATTCAAGCATCCTCACGACTCTGAGCAAATGAAGAATTCATCCCTTATTGTCTGATATAAAAGCAAGAAACACTACAAGGGAGCTATTTGGTGTAACTTTTTTAGTCAATAAACTGCAGATAAATCCTACTTAGTGTTTATCCATGTGAATTGTCTGGTAATATGTGACCACTTATTCAAATTCTGCCAGCCTGAACTACAACACAATCCTGTGACAATTAAAAAGCCTGCCCACGATCATAGAATCACAATTTACAGCCAATGATAGCTGATGTACAATATAAACTGTATAAAAGGAAGGATAGTAAACACTTTAGTCAACTTTAATGATCACCTGCTGAGTTGATTAGAACAGAGAATATAGACTGCAATACATAACATGTCTTCAGATTCACCAGGGATGATTTTATAATGATTTATTTAAGAAGTATTTTAGATTCTTATCAATGCATTTATATATTAGACTTACTGTTGTATGAAATGTTTGCAGTTGAAGCATTGTTATAGTTTTTCTGTTTCTATAGGTAACATTTATACATATTATTTAAATAGTTTCTGACACCATATTATTGAAGCGATAGTGAACTACCCTTTGACACTGATATAGAAGGGACTGTGTTTAATGACTACAATATACCATTTCTAAAAAGACAAGTAAATAGAAAACATTGGATATCTGTAAAAATGTGACAGTGTGACCCAAAGTGGAGCCAAAGTGTAAAAGATTATGGTTACTATGGTAGCTCAGGACTCATTTTAATAGAATAATAAGTACATATTGACAAATACAGAAAGTGTTTAGCCACAGTTAAACGCTATTATTTTTATCAGGAGAGAGCTGTTGCAATTCATATATATTCTAAAAACCTCAAGGAGCCTTGCCAAAAAAACACCAAGAGCATTGAGATAATTGTAAATGAAGCATACAACTGAAGTCTGTTTAAATTCAAGACTTAAAGCAATTCTTACTTGGACATAAGATATAATTTTAAAGATAGATGATACTGTACCATAGAAGAAAATGTTGAAAGTTAAACATACAATGAAAGAAAGCTAATTTGAGCATCTAATGGAAGAAGCCTTGGCTGCCTGTGTTACCTTAGGGAATCTGTACCAAAAACAAGGAAAGAAGCCAATGAAATGGTATCTTGGGGCAGGGGGGCTCCCATGTGGTGCATCTTGTAAAAGCACCCCACTGGAACACAGATTGTGTGTCTTACAGGCTAGACTAGAGGGCCTTGCATCAAGTCAATGTTACTGCTGCTTTTTGGCTGGTAGTTCCCATGGGGTGATTCATAATAGGCCAAGTGGCAAATTTGTGTTTTTAGACATTAATCTACATATAAGGTCAGTGTTCCAATAAGGGAGTGATTGTCCATACATGTAATATACAGTAGTCAATAACTCACCAAGGTTATGCATTGATTTGTTTTTCCTATTTCAATTTTTTTATTGTGGGAATTATGTCTCAGTCTTTTATGGACTTAGGCAACTGTTTCATTTTAGGACTTAAACATTTGCATAAAGACTATAAGATTTTAAAAACAAACACTACCACTTCATTAGGTTTTCATCATGTTTATGGGCTCTATTCACAAAAGGATGACTGTTTTTATAAACATCCAGATAAACTCAAGAGTGAAACTAATGGGACACAGATGAAAAACAAGGTTGAGCTTATGATCAAATTGTTTTTGTCAACACACACCTGTTGTTTAGACAAATAGAGGAAGATATCTGATATGACACAACTCATTTGCTGTCAAAACCATCATGGACAAAAATAAAATATATTCATTTTTATATCAATTCACATATGTCTATTTTGCCTTAATGTAAAAACCACAGACAGTTTTTGTGATATCCTCTCCAAGGTTTATGTGGTCTATTTATCAAGCATTTATTCCAATTCAAACCTTGAACCATATTTCCCTAGAAGGAGTATTAGCACAAAGGAAAACGACAGTGGAAATAGTATTTTAGGGCTTGAAAGTGTCTTTATTCCTCCATTGTATGACAAAAAATGAGCTAAAGAAAAGCTCTATTGTCTACTACATTTCCTATTATAGCCACTGCATGAAATAATATTTGTAAAGAATCAATAAATTACATTAAAGTATGTCCTGCAACAGAATGCTAGTACTGGGTACATTAACCTATATGAGAAAATATTACTTCCCCCGATAAAGTGTATGGAAAAGAATAGCTTCATCTTGTTGTTCTGGAATTAAAACTAAAAGGTCCGCTTGATAAATCTAAGTTCATAATATCTTAATTATTTCTCCTAAAACCAAGATAATACATGATAAAACTAACGTATTATAATTACAGAAATTATTAGTATTTAAAAAAGAAAAATATTTAACAGGAGATTTCTTAATCAGTGAACTGTATCATCATGATTAAAGGCAAAAGCTTAAAGATGACATGCCCTAATCCTGTTGTGAATCTAGGTACATTGTACATACGCACAGTCAAACAAATACAAACATAGTAAATATATTTATAATATAGTATAGTAAATTCTGAGGTGCAGATCCAGTATTTGTGCTTCAGCATGTTGCCATAGCAATGGATGCAGGCAGAATCTGCTTTGCATTAATCAAATTAAAATTAAATCTATGTGTTTTCTCCAAAATAATCTCATTCAATCCCACATAGTTTTGAGAGGACACTAAAGTATAATAAAAAAAAAACACCCAAGCTGCAAATTAATTAGGAGTGAAGCCTAGAAAACTTTTTATTAATGTTTTGTTTTATTAAGGCTTTTAAAAATTGCTTGAGATTACTACATTTTTAGAAAGGAAATCCAACCCATTTATTACTAGCATATCTCTTAGTGTCTTGATATCTTGATAACAGAAAATGTCCCTCTGCTGCAGCAGTAAATGGGTAAAGCCACACCAGAGACGATGCCCCAGTGTGAGGAAATGGTGATTTTATGAAAGTCCCCTTAGGATAGAAATGGAAATTTAAAGTCCATGTCTGAGTTATATGCAGCACTCAATTTATTTGGAAACAGTCAGTTACCTCCCATTAACATTCAACCATTTTCAAGTGACCCATTTTCAATTACTTTGTAGAAGCCGTACTACCTGACATCATGGAGGGATCAGACAGGCCATCAAGAATAGAAAGCCGAAGACAAAATGTTGAAGATGTCTGTAAATGTATTCATAACCCCTCTGCCCTGTCTCAAATCAGGAGGCATATACAATACATCTAGAAATGAGCTCAGCCTGCTGGAAGCATTTGCCCGATGGTTGTTTTGAAAATGTGGAAATGGTGTTACACTTTTTCCTGTGTTGATTAATATTAAAAACAGTAATAAGACAGAGATCAAAATACAAAATATCTTTGGGTGAAATAAAAGGTTTTTTTTTTTGTTACTTATTGAGCATCCAATCTCCAATAAAGCACATAATTTTCTTTCAAACTTAGTGACTGGATTCGTTGCAGGTTCATATTGGAATACTAATTAATGATTTCCCTAGGCTACTTAAATGCTTTACGTGTCTTTGCTTGTATACGTCCTCTTTTGAAGGTTGAACACTCATGAGTATACGAAGAAAAAAATGACAATCACATAAAACATTGGCTTCAAGCAATACATTTTTCTTTATCCATGTCAGAAATAATCTAAAAAGACATAGAATAAACAAATACATAGATAAATAAATAAATACCTTGGAATAATCACATTTGTGCAGTGGATACAACATATGTGTGAAGATCAAGATAGAACAAGCCAAGTTTCTTAAAATAAGAGGTTGTAAAGGGAGTTTTGTCTAAAAGATCAATTCCAGGTCAAAGTTCATGTTTTGCCCCCTCTGATTGTATTTAGAACAATTCACCAGTTGTGCTGCTTAATCCAGCATTTATCTTGCATCTCAGAAAATATGTATAAGCTGCTTTTCCTTCATGCTGAAAACAAAACAACAACCTCAACTCATCACACTAGAGTCTTGATATGAACTGAATCATCATGTTAATGAGCATTGGGTTATATGCAATGTTGCATTGTTGAATACATGGAAACCTGCACCCGATCATCTGCTGGGAATAACAACTGTGGTGTGAAGTAGCCAGCCTGGAAAGTGGTAACTCAGATGTTCTGCCAAATTTAGATCTTTAGGTTATTTGAGAGGCAGCAATGATATTAATTCTTTAGAATAAATTAATATAAATTTTGAAAGAAAGTGATTCATAATGCAATGTTTTGGTTAAATATGTCTTCCTGTATTTTATGGTGATGGTAACACTTTATAATAAGGTGGTGTTATTCCTCATGAATTAATACATGAATGCCACTGGATTAAAACATCAATACCTCTTGAACATCATCTAAGTTCTGATGTTGAGCAAATTAACCCTAACCCTAACCCTAAAACGTAACATGTGATTAACATCAGAACTCAGATGAAGTGCATGACATATTAATGTATTTATCCTGTGGTATTCATATATTGGAATGACACATCCTAATTATAAATTTCAATGTGAACTAGACACACCTCAAATAGTCATGTGTTAAATGTGTCAAAGATAAGATGCTGTTTTTGGTTTCACATCCTCAGGTGCAATTAGTTGTTTTTAGCTCTGTTTCTGTCTCCCACTCAACACCAACTCCTCAATGCAATAATACAGCTGACTTTCTTTGAGAAGAGAAAGTTGTCGGTCAGGATTTCAGGCAAAACTCAAAATTACAAACAACAACATTATTACAGGAGTGCCTGGGTATTTTAATTGCTGGTGTCATGTGGATTCCGTCATTTCTAATTCACTAAAATATATCCAAATACCCATCATATCCTTAAACTATTTATCCACATTGTTTGTCATCCATGGATTCTGGCAGATAAATAATATCTGAAGAGTATTTTTTCATCTCTCTGTGTCAGCAACCTTTATGTGGGAGGCACTTGCATTCCAGAGCATATGACTAATACCCAGGCTGCACTGTCCTGCACAAAACATATCTGTGTTCTGTGATTACCATAGCAGTGAGGCATTTTATTTCATGCAATATTTGAAACTACTTTCTTAGTTCTATTTATAAGTCCCAGTTGTGGGGATAAAAGGTTGATATTATAAGAGAAAACAAAAGCAGTAAATATAAAACGAACTATTGAATACATCAATAAATTTAATAATCACACACAAACAAACACAAAATAGATAAATATACAGATAGGTAGAGGGGTACTGCTATTGACTTTGGATTGATTTTTAGCTCTATGAATTAAAGCTTGTAGAATATCTGCTACATCACATGAAAGGTGCTAATTAACATCTACAGTACTGTGCAAAAGTTTTAGGCAGGTGTGAAAAAATGCTAAAAGAATGCTTTCAAAAATAGACATGTTAATAGATTATATTTATCAATTAACTAAATGCAAAGTGAGTGAACAGATGAAAAATCTACATTAAATCAATATTTGGTGTGACCGCCCTTTGCCTTCAAAACGGCATCAATTCTTCCCGGCAGGTAGGTTGGCCCAAACATCTTGGAGAACTAACCACAGTTCTTCTGTGGATTTAGGCAGCCTCAGTTGCTTCTCTCTCTTCATGTAATCCCAGACAGACTCGATGTTGAGATCAGGGCTCTGTGGAGCCATACCATCACTTCCAGGACTCCTTGTTCTTCTTTACGCTGAAGATAGTTCTTAATGACTGTCGCTGTATGTTTGGGGTCGTTGTCATGCTGGAGAATGAATTTGTGGCCAATCAGATGCCTCCCTGGTGGTATTGCATGATGGATAAGTATCTGCCTGTACTTCTCAGCATTGAGGAGACCATTCATTCTGACCAAATCCCCAACTCCATTGGCAGAAATGCAGCCCCAAACTTTCAAGGAACCTCCACCATGCTTCACTGTTGCCTGCAGACACTCATTCGTGTACCGCTCTCCAGCCCTTCAGCGAACAAACTGCCTTCTGCTACAGCACAGCTGTACACAGCTGTTTCTGTTTCAGTTAATAATTGTGTTTCAACCTACATATTGAATTGGTGATCATTAGCACCTGTTTGGTATAATTGTTTAATCATACACCTGACTATATGCCTACAAAATCCCTGACTTTGTGCAAGTGAACCTAGAAGAATTGATGCTGTTTTGAAGGCAAAGGGTGGTCACACCAAATATGGATCTGATTTAGATTTTTCTTCTGTTCACTCACTTTGCATGTAGTTTATTCATAAATATAAATATGTCTATTTTTAAAAACAATCTTACTTTACAGCATTTTTTCACACCTGCCTAAAACTTTTGCAAAGTACTATATTTCTAAATTGCTAATTATTTTAAAATAAATGACATCAGTGTGTCATGATTTAAGGATGTCACATGAGAGGGGACCCTGAGTTACAGTATAGATAGCAGACCTTGGAGTTGTGAATAGTTGTTTGAATTAGAGATGTATGAATGCTGAACAATACTTGCGCCTCCTAAACAGGGGAAAGTGAAAATCACTGTGCTGTCCATATTTGTATGTATACAAATAATTTAAGACATAAATAAATGCATGTTTTGAAGAACATATAGTTTTGAATTCAAACGAAACTCATGAATAATTAAAATAATCTACACAAGAAGATCATACATCCCATCATGAAAATGGCCATGCCCCCAGAGAAAGTTTGGAAAAGGCCAAAGCAGATAAAAAGGTCATAACTCTTAATCTGCCAGACTGTGCTCATGGGAAGCCCAGCCACCCTTCAGAGTTGGCCATGTAAATTCCACACACATAGCAGCAATCTGAATATTTCTAATGTCACAGTTTGCTGGGAAGTGTAATCACCCCCGATGTCCATGGAATAATTTATTTTGGCGCTTTACTTCCTTTAACATCACTGCTCACATTTTTTAATAAGCAGCTTTTTACATCCAAACAGCCTCATTAGCACTGCAATGAAGCTCGTCCCACAATGCTTTTTAAGATCCTTCAATCATTAAAAAATCAGCCTACTTCAATAAATATTGTCTTCAAAGTTTAGGAGGCTTCTGTGTTTTATAATTCTAAGAAGACCCACTGCAATTTCCTGCTGAAGCGATAATTCTTAATAGCCTGATCCTATACAACCTTCTAAAGTGTTGTGATCATTTTTAATGGCATTCATGAAGAACTCATGATTTTCTCTTTCATCACAAAGTAGCTTGTAAAGATGTGAAATGGATCGATCAGAAAGGACCATGTGTCTTGGTTAAAGATGAGACGGCAAGCATTCATTTGTACAGCGATGTCAGCAGGTTGAATACCCAGCTTGTTTTTACACAACGGCAGTTGTCTCAGGCTGTATATACAGGGTAGCAGGAGGAAAGGAAAAGTTGCTGTCGTCACCAGACAACATGGCAAAAAGGCGGCTGAGCGTGGCCTTCTTTATGTAACTGTTCATGGGACACCACCAGAGGGAGCTGTTTGATTGGGACACATACTGACAGTACCTAGCAGGTTGACCTTTGTGCTTTTGTTCCACTGCAACTTTGTATAAACAAAACCACTTAACAACTTCACAGTGTATTATAACATTATTTTTCCATCTGATACAACTGTTCTCTTGTTACCTTCTCAGGCTCACATAGCTGTACCATTGTTAAAGTAAGTTCTCGTTAATTAGCATAATTGTAATACTATTGTTACTGCTTTTGGACACAATGTACTGTACACAAGATCACATTTCTGGTAATTAAGATCTATAATTTACAGCACTGTGAAACAGTAATAGCATAGAAGACACAATTGGAAGTGTTACACAATAGTGTGTTAAATAGGAAGGAATTTAGATTACATATTTATAAAACCTCAATGACCT